>NC_091984.1:149047175-149353152 GCF_044704955.1 Pristiophorus japonicus | reverse complement strand
CCAGGGCAGGTACAGCACGGTTTAGATCCCGAGTAAAGCTCCCTCTACATTGTCCCATTAAAGACTCCTTGGGCTGGTAGAGCATGATTTAGATACAGAGTAAATCTCCCTCTACAAAGCCCCATCAAACACTTCCTGGGCTGGTACAGCACGGGTTAGATACAGAGTAATGCTTCCAAGACACAATCTCATAAAACACTCCCAGGGCAGTACAGCACGGGTTAGACACAGAGTAATGCTCCCTCTACACTGTCCCATCAAACACTCCCAGGGCAGGTACAGCACGGGTTAGATACAGAGTAAAGCTCCCTCTACACTGTCCCATCAAACACTCCCAGGGCAGGTACAGCACGGGTTAGATACAGAGTAAATATACTTCTACACTTTCTCATCCAACACTCCGAAGGCAGGAAGCGCACGGGTTAGATACAGAGCAAATCTCCTTCTATACTGTCCCATCAAACACTTCCTGGGCAGGTACAGCACGGGTTAGATACAGAGTAAAGCTCCCTCTACACTATCTCATCAAACACCCCAGGGAAGGTACAGCACGGGTTAGATACAGAGTAAAGCTCCCTCTACACTGTTCCATCAAACCCTCCCAGGGCAGGTACAGCTCGGGTTAGATACAGAGTAAAGTTCCCTCCACTGTCCCATCAAACTCTCCCAGGGCAGGTACAGCACGGGTTAGATACAGAATAAAGCTCCCTCTACACTGTCTCATCAAACACCTGCAGGAAAGGTACAGCATGGGTTAGATACAGAGTAAAGCTCCGTCTACACTGTCCCATCAAACATCGTAGGGCAGGTACAGCACGGGTTAGATACAGCATAAAGCTCCCCCTACACTGCCCCATCAAACATTCCCAGGGCAGGTGCAGCACGTGTTAGATACAAAGTAAAGCTCTACCCACATTGTCACTTCAAACACTCCCACGGCAGGTACAGCAGTGGTTAGATACAGAGTAAAGCTCCCTCTACACTTTCCCATTAAACAATCCCAGGGCAGGTACAGCACGGATTAGACATAGATTAAGCGCCCTCTATACTGTCCCATCAAACACTCCCAGGGCAGGTGCAGCACAGGTTAGATACAGAGTAAAGTTCCCTCTAAACTGTCCCATCAAACACTCCTTGGGCTGGTAGAGCATGCTTTAGATGAAAAGTAAAGCACCCTCTACACTGTTTCATCAAACACTCCCAGGGCAGGTACAGCACGGGTTAGATAAAGAGTAAGGCTCCCTCTACACTGTCCCATCAAACACTCCCAGGGCAGGTACAGCACGGTTTAGATCCCGAGTAAAGCTCCCTCTACATTGTCCCATTAAACACTCCTTGGGCTGGTAGAGCATGATTTAGATATAGAGTAAATCTCCCTCTACAAAGCCCCATCAAACACTTCCTGGGCAGGTACAGCACGGGTTAGATACAGAGTAAAGCTCCCTCTACACTATCTCATCAAACACCCCAGGGAAGGTACAGCACGGGTTAGATACAGAGTAAAGCTCCCTCTACACTGTTCCATCAAACCCTCCCAGGGCAGGTACAGCTCGGGTTAGATACAGAGTAAAGTTCCCTCCACTGTCCCATCAAACTCTCCCAGGGCAGGTACAGCACGGGTTAGATACAGAATAAAGCTCCCTCTACACTGTCTCATCAAACACCTGCAGGAAAGGTACAGCATGGGTTAGATACAGAGTAAAGCTCCGTCTACACTGTCCCATCAAACATCGTAGGGCAGGTACAGCACGGGTTAGATACAGCATAAAGCTCCCCCTACACTGCCCCATCAAACATTCCCAGGGCAGGTGCAGCACGTGTTAGATACAAAGTAAAGCTCTACCCACATTGTCACTTCAAACACTCCCACGGCAGGTACAGCAGTGGTTAGATACAGAGTAAAGCTCCCTCTACACTTTCCCATTAAACAATCCCAGGGCAGGTACAGCACGGATTAGACATAGATTAAGCGCCCTCTATACTGTCCCATCAAACACTCCCAGGGCAGGTGCAGCACAGGTTAGATACAGAGTAAAGTTCCCTCTAAACTGTCCCATCAAACACTCCTTGGGCTGGTAGAGCATGCTTTAGATGAAAAGTAAAGCACCCTCTACACTGTTTCATCAAACACTCCCAGGGCAGGTACAGCACGGGTTAGATAAAGAGTAAGGCTCCCTCTACACTGTCCCATCAAACACTCCCAGGGCAGGTACAGCACGGTTTAGATCCCGAGTAAAGCTCCCTCTACATTGTCCCATTAAACACTCCTTGGGCTGGTAGAGCATGATTTAGATATAGAGTAAATCTCCCTCTACAAAGCCCCATCAAACACTCCCTGGGCTGGTACAGCACGGGTTAGATACAGAGTAATGCTTCCTAGACACAATCTCATAAAACACTCCCAGGGCAGTACAGCACGGGTTAGACACAGAGTAATACTCCCTCTACACTGTCCCATCAAACACTCCCAGGGCAGGTACAGCACGGGTTAGATATAGAGTAAATATACTTCTACACTTTCTCATCCAACACTCCGAAGGCAGGTAGCGCACGGGTTAGATACAGAGCAAATCTCCTTCTATACTGTCCCATCAAACACTTCCTGGGCAGGTACAGCACGGGTTAGATACAGAGTAAAGCTCCCTCTACACTATCTCATCAAACACCCCAGGGAAGGTACAGCACGGGTTAGATACAGAGTAAAGCTCCCTCTACACTGTTCCATCAAACCCTCCCAGGGCAGGTACAGCTCGGGTTAGATACAGAGTAAAGTTCCCTCTACACTGTCCCATCAAACTCTCCCAGGGCAGGTACAGCACGGGTTAGATACAGAATAAAGCTCCCTCTACACTGTCTCATCAAACACCCGCAGGAAAGGTACAGCATGGGTTAGATACAGAGTAAAGCTCCGTCTACACTGTCCCATCAAACATCGTAGGGCAGGTACAGCACGGGTTAGATACAGCATAAAGCTCCCCCTACACTGCCCCATCAAACATTCCCAGGGCAGGTGCAGCACGTGTTAGATACAAAGTAAAGCTCTACCCACATTGTCACTTCAAACACTCCCACGGCAGGTACAGCAGTGGTTAGATACAGAGTAAAGCTCCCTCTACACTTTCCCATCAAACAATCCCAGGGCAGGTACAGCACGGGTTAGACATAGATTAAGCGCCCTCTATACTGTCCCATCAAACACTCCCAGGGCAGGTGCAGTACAGGTTAGATACAGAGTAAAGTTCCCTCTAAACTGTCCCATCAAACACTCCTTGGGCTGGTAGAGCACGCTTTAGATGAAAAGTAAAGCACCCTCTACACTGTTCATCAAACACTCCCAGGGCAGGTACAGCACGGGTTAGATACAGAGTAAGGCTCCCTCTACTCTGTCCCATCAAACACTCCCAGGGCAGAAACAATACGGGTTAGATATAGAGTAAAGCTCCCTCTACACTGTCCCATCAAACTTTCCCAGGACGGGTATATCAGGGGTTAAATACAGAGTAAAGCTCCCTCTACACTGTCCCATCAAACACTCCCAGGGCAGGTACAGCACGGTTTAGATCCCGAGTAAAGCTCCCTCTACATTGTCCCATTAAACACTCCTTGGGCTGGTAGAGCATGATTTAGATATAGAGTAAATCTCCCTCTACAAAGCCCCATCAAACACTCCCTGGGCTGGTACAGCACGGGTTAGATACAGAGTAATGCTTCCTAGACACGATCTCATAAAACACTTCCAGGGCAGTACAGCACGGGTTAGACACAGAGTAATACTCCCTCCACACTGTCCCATCAAACACTCCCAGGGCAGGTACAGCACGGGTTAGATATAGAGTAAATATACTTCTACACTTTCTCATCCAACACTCCGAAGGCAGGTAGCGCACGGGTTAGATACAGAGCAAATCTCCTTCTATACTGTCCCATCAAACACTTCCTGGGCAGGTACAGCACGGGTCAGATACAGAGTAAAGCTCCCTCTACACTATCTCATCAAACACCCCAGGGAAGGTACAGCACAGGTTCGATACAGAGTAAAGCTCCCTCTGCACTGTCCCATCAAACACTCCCAGGGCAGGTACAGCACGGGTTAGATACAGAGTAAAGCTCCTCTACACTGTTCCATCAAACTCTCCCAGGGCAGGTACAGCACGGGTTAGATACAGAATAAAACTCCCTCTGCACTGTCCCATCAAACACCTGCAGGAAAGGTACAGCATGGGTTAGATACAGAGTAAAGCTCTGTCTACACTGTCCCATCAAACATCGCAGGGCAGGTACAGCACGGGTTAGATACAGCATAAAGCTCCCCCTACACTGCCCCATCAAACATTCCCAGGGCTGGTGCAGCACGTGTTAGATACAAAGTAAAGCTCTCCCCACATTGTCACTTCAAACACTCCAACGGCAGGTACAGCAGGGGTTAGATACAGAGTAAAGCTCCCTCTACACTGTCCCATCAAACACTCCCAGGGCAGGTGCAGCACAGGTTAGATACAGAGTAAAGTTTCCTCTAAACTGTCCCATCAAACACTTACAGGGCTGGTACAGCACAGGTCAGATACAGAGTAAAGCTCCCTCTGCACTATCTCATCAAACACTCCCAGAGCAAGTGCAGCATGGGTTAGATACAGAGTAATGCTACCTCTACACTGTCCCATCAAACCCTCCCAGATCAGGTACAGCACGGGTTAGATATAGAATAAAGCTCCCTTTACACTGTCCCATCAAACACTCCCAGGTCAGGTACAGCACAGGTTAGATACAGAGTAAAGCTCCCTTTACACTGTCCGATCAAACACTCCCAGGGCAGGTACAGCACGGGTTAGATACAGAGTAAAGCTCCCTTTACACTATCTCATCAAACACTCCTTGGGCTGGTAGAGCATGCTTTCGGTACAGCACGGGTTAGAAATAGAGTAAAGCTCATTCTACACTGCCCCATCAAACACTCCACGGGCAGGTACAGTACGGGTTAGATACGGAGTAAAGCTCCCTCTAAACTATCCCATCAAACACTCCCAGGGAAGGTACAGCACATGTTACATACAGAGTAAAGCTCCCATCAAACATTGTCCCATCAAACACTCCCAGGGCAGGTACAGCACGGGTTAGATATAGAGCAAAGCTCCCTCTCACTGTCCCATCAAACATACCAGGGCAGGTGCAGAATGGGTTCGATGTAGATTAAAGCTCACACTACACTGTCCCATCTAACAGCCGCAGGGCAGTTACAGCATGGGTTAGATACAGAATAAAGCTCCCTCTACACTTTCCCATCAAACAATCCCAGGACAGGTTCAGCATGAGTTAGATACAGATTAATCTCCCTCTACCCTGTCCCATCAAATACTCCCAGGGCAGTTACAGCACTGGTTCGATACAGAGTAAAGCTCCCTCTGCTCTGAACCATCAAACACGCCCAGGGCAGGTACAGCACTGGTTAGATACAGAGTAAAGCTCTCTCTACACTGTACCATCAAGCACTCCCAGGGCAGGGACAGCACGGGTTCGATACAGAATAAAGCTCCCTTTACACTGTCCCATCAAACATCGCAGGGCAGGTACAGCATGGGTTAGATACAGCATGAAGCTCCCTCTACACTGCCCCATCAAACACTCCCAGGGCAGGTGCAGCACGTGTTAGATACAAAGTAAAGCTCTCCCTACATTGTCATTTCAAACACTCCCAAGGCAGGTACAGCAGGGGTTAGATACAGAGTAAAGCTCCTTCTACACTTTCCCATCAAACAATTCCAGGGCAGGTACAGCACGGGTTAGATACAGATTAAGCTCTCTCTACACTGTCCCATCAAACATTCCCAGGGCAGGTGCAGCACGGGTTAGATACAGAGTAATGCTTCCTCTACATTATCTCATCAAACACTCCCAGAGCAAGTGCAGCAAGGGTTAGATACCGAGTAAATCTCCTTCTACACTGTCCCATCAAACCCTCCCAGGTCAGGTACAGCACGGGTTAGATACAAAGTAAAGCTCCCTCTACAATGTCCCATCAAATACTCCCAGGGCAGGTACAGCACGGGTTGGATACAGAGTAAGGTTCCCTCTACATTGTCCCATCAAACGCTCCCAGGGCAGGTACAGCATGGGTTCGATACAGAGTAAAGCTCCCTCTACACTGTCCCTTCAAACATTCTCTGGGCGGGTACATCAGGCGTTCGATGCAGAGTAAAGCTCCCTCTACACTGTCCCATCAAACACTCCCAGGGCAGGTACAGCACGGGTTAGATACAGAGTAAAGCTCCCTCTACACTGTCCCATCAAACACTCCCTGGGCAGGTACAGAACGGGTTAGATACAGAGTAAAGCTCCTTCTATACTGTCCCATCAAACACTCCCTGGGCAGATACAGCACGGGTTAGATACAGATTCAGGCTCCCTCTACACTGTTCCATCAAATGCTCCCAGGGCAGGTACAGCATGGGTTAGATACATAGTAATACTACCTCTACACTGTCTTATCAAACACTCCCAGGGCAGGTACAGCATGGGTTAGATACAGAGTAAAGCTCCCTCTACACTGTCCCATCAAACACTCCCAGGGCAGGTACAGCATTGGTTAGATACAAAGTAAAGTTCCCTCTACACTGTACCATCAAGCCCTCCCCGGGCAGATACAGCACGGTTTAGATACAGATTAAAGCTCCATCTACACTGTCCCGTCGAACATTCCCAGGGCAGGTGCAGCATGGGTTCTTGGTATCATAGAATAGCACAACACAGAATGAACCATTCGGCCCATTGAATCTGCGCCGGCTCTTTCGAAGAGCAATCCGGCTAGTCCCACTCCCCCGCTCTTACCCCATATCCATGCAACTTTTTCTCCTTCAAGTATTTATCTAATTCCCTTTTGAAGGCTACAATTGAATCTGTATCCACCACCCCATTTGGCAGTGCCTTCCAGATCTTAACTACTCATTGCGTAAAAATGTTTTTACTCATGTCGCATTTGTTTATTTTGTCAATCAGCTTAACTCTGTGCTCACTCGTGGTCAACCCTTCAGTCAATGGGAACACTTTTCATTTACTCTATCTGAACGCTTCATGATTTTAAATACCTCGAACAAATCTTCTCTCAGTCTTCTTTGCTTCAAGGAGAGCAACCGCAACTTCTCCAGTCTATCCACGTAACTCAGGTCCCTCGTCCCTGGAACCATTCTCGTAAATCTCTTTTGTGCGCTCTCCAAACCTTCCTAAAATGTGGTGCTCAGAATTGGACACGATACTGTAGCTGGGGCCGAATTAGTGTTTTATATAGTTTTAGCGTAACTTCCTGGTTCTTGTACTGTGTGCCTCTATGCATAAAGCACAGGATCCCTTTTTACCTTATTAACTTCTTTGTTAACCTGTCCTTCCACCTTCAAAGATTTGTGCCCAAACAGCCCTCGGTCTCTTTGTTCTTGCACTTTAAAATTGTAGCATTTAGCTTGTATTGTCTCCTCATTCTTCCTGCCAAAATGTAACATCTCACACATCTCTGCGTTGAGTTCCATCTGCCATGTGTCCACCCAATCCACCAGCCTGTCTGTGTCCTCTTGAAGTCTATTACTATCTTCCTCACTGTTTACTACACTCCCAAGTTTCATAACATCTGCAAATTTCAAAATTATACCCTGTAGCCTCTAGTCCAAGTCAGTAATTTATACCAAAAACAGCAGTGGTCCTCGTACTGAACCTTGGGGAACTCCACTGTATATTCTCCCACTAGTCCGAAAATCTGCCATTCACAACAGCTTTTTGCTTTCCATCCCTTATCCCATGCATGTCACTTTTGCTAACAAGCCTAAAATGTGGTACATTATGTGGTACAAAATGTGGTATGTTGCAGGGACACCCGAAAAGCCTCCCTGATAAAGTGCGACATCCCCACCGATACCTGGGAGTAACCCTGGCCAAAGACCGCCCTAAGTGGAGGAGGTGCATCCGGGAGGGCACTGAGCTCCTCGAGTCACATTGCCAAGAGCATGCAGAAATCAAGCGCAGGCAGCGGAAGGAATGCGCAGCAAACCTGTTCCTCCCACCCCTTCCCTCAACGACTATCTGTCCCACCTGTGACAGGGACTGTGGTTCTCGTATTGGACTGTTCAGCCACGCATTTTAACAGTGGAAGCAAGTCTTCCTCGATTCCGAGGGACTGCCTATAATGATGATGACATTATCAACTGCCTTGGTCCAAATACACCATGTCAGCTGTACTGCCCTCATTCACCATCTCCTTTACCTCATCAAAATATTCAATCAAGTTAATCAATCAATGCTGGCTCTCCTTTATTGGTCCATTCTTCTCCAAGTGGCTGTTAATGTTCTCCCAGATTATTATCTCTCAATGCTTCCTCACCACCGACATTAAAATGACTGGCCTGTAATTGCCAGGTTTATACCTCTCTCTTTTGAACAAGTGTGTAACATTTGCAATATTCCAGTCCTTTGGCACAGCCCCTGAAGCTAAAGGGAGGGGTTGTAAGATTGTGGCCAGTACCTGCACAATTACTACCCTCACTTCCCTCGGCAACCTTGGATGCATCCCATCCGGACTAGGTGACTTACCCACTTTCAGTACTGCCATCCTTTTGAGTACCTCCTCTATCTATTTTTAGCTTACACAGTATCCTAGCAACCACCTCGTTTACCATAGCTTTGTAAAAGTCCTCTTCCTTGGTAAACACTGATGCAAAGTACTCATTTCGTATTTTAGCCTTGCCCTTTGCATCCATAATAGAGTTCCATTTTTGTCCCTAATTAAACTTACCACACCTCTGATAATCCTTTTACTGTTAATATGCCTATAGAAGACCTTTGGACTCCCGTTTATGTTAGCCACCAATCTAGTTGCGTACTGTCTCTTTGCTCCTCTGATGTAGTTTTTCACTGCTCCTCTGTGTGGGAGCGGAAGCTGGTATTACCGGAATCGCCGCATTATGGCGCAGTCTGAGATGACACATGCTGCGATAAAGTTGAAGCAGTTTTTCTGATGTGCATGGAATGTTTTGAAGTTTTGGTCAAAACAGAGGATGTTTCCACAGAAACAAGACGGTGTGAGAGTCCACTATGGGGTACAACGGACATGATATTTACGGCCTTTGACACTGTTAACCGCGAGGGACTATGGAGTGTCCTCCTCCATTTCGGATGCCCCCAAAAGCTTGTCGCCATCCTCCGCCTGCTCCACGACAACATGCAAGCCGTGATCCTGACCAATGGATCCACCACAGACCCAATCCACGTCTGATCCGGGGTCACGCGTGGCTGTGTCATCGCACCAACGCTCTTCTCGATCTTCCTCGCTGCAATGCTCCACCTCGCACTCAACAAGCCCGCCCGCTGGAGTGGAACAAAATTATAGAACCAGCGTGAACCTGTTCAACTGTCGTCGCCTCCAGGCCAAATCCAAGAAGGTCCCATCCTCTGTCGTCGAACTACAGTAGGCGGATGACACTTGCGTCTGCGCACATTCAGAGGCTGAATTCCAAGTCATCGTCAACATCTTCACTGAGGCGTACGAAAGCATAGGCCTTACACTAAACATCCGTAAGACAAAGGTCCTCCACCAACCTGACCCTACCACACAGCACTGCCCCCCAGTCATCAAGATCCACGGAGCTGGACAATGTGGACCATTTTGCATACCTCGGGAGCCTATTATCAGCAAGAGCAGGCATCGACGATGAGGTTCAACACAGCCTCCAGTGCACCAGTGCATCCTTCGGCCACCTGAGAACGAGAGTGTTCGAAGATCAGGATCTCAAATCTGGCACCAAGCATATGGTCTACAGGGCTGTAGTGATACAAGCCCTCCTGTATGGCTCAGAGACATGGACAATGTACAGTAGACACCTCAAATCGCTGGAGAAATACCGCCAATGATATTGCCGCAAGATCCTGCAAATCCCCTGGGAGGACAGATGCACCAACATCAGTGTTCTCAATCAGGCCAACATCCCCAGCATCGAAGCACTGACCACCCTCGACCAGCTCCGTTGGGCGGGCCACATTGTCCGCATGCCAGACATGAGACTCCCAAAGCAAGCGCTCTGCTCTTAACTCCTACACGGCAAGCGAGCCCCAGGTGGGCAGAGGAAACATTTCAAGGACACCCTCAAAGCCACCCTGATAAAGTGCAACATCCCCACCGGCACCTGAGAGTCCCTGGCCAAAGACCACCAAGTGGAGGAAGAGCATCCGGAAGGGCGCTGAGCACCTCAAGCCTCGTCACCGAGAGCATTCAGAAAACAAGCGCAGGCAGCGGAAAGAGCGTGCGGCAAACCTGTCCCACCCACCCCTTCCTTCAACGACTATCTGCCCCACTCGTGACAGGGACTGTGGTTCTCGTATTGGACTGTTCAACCACCTAAGGACTCATTTTTAGAGTGGAAGCAAGTCTTCCTGGATTCCGAGGGACTGCCTATGGTGATGATGATATGTACTGTTGATGTACCGTTGATAGTATGTATGGAATGCAGGGAGTCAGCCATTCAAGACCTATTGTATAAGAGTTGTGAGAGAAGACTGTTTTAGCAGAGACAATGGTCAGAAATCCCGGCCTCTCCTGGTCCATACGGAGTGTGTACGGGGTGTGTACGGGGTGTGTACGGAGTGTGTACGGACCCGGGAAGGCATTGCAAAAGTCGGTTTTCAATGCACAATGCGCATGCTCTGAAAACCACTTTTTCTGATCTGTCAAGCTCCAGCTTGACAGATCCTTCGCATCTCGAGAGTGAGGACATTTCCTTGGGCAAGATTGCAGGATTTCCCCATATCTTGCCCAGCAAATGTCCTGAAAACTCTTGCGCCTGACAGAAGCAGGTGTATATCCTACTGTTACAGTCATGAGTTTTAAAATACACAAAAACATATTAAAATAAAATTATAAAAACACATATTATTGTAAAAACCCTCCCCATTGCGCATCTTTTAAAAAGTTTTTCCCTCGATCGCCCGCGGGAAGCAACCGAGCAGGGATTTCTGGGCCACTAGATTTGGAATATATGTCTCGAGCTTTTGTGAGTGTATGTCTCAGTAACTGTCATGCTGGTTTTTGTACAGTATGAAGGTTTAAATAAAGACGTGGGCCCAGAAATCCCGGTTTCTCCTTCCTGCGGGTGTTCGAATAGATTTTAGTAAAAAGATGCGCACCTACCTGTTCCTGCTGAGCCCACGCGAGATCCCGGTCCTGAGGCCTCCCACTGACTGCGCGTTGCAGCGCATGCACGTCGGGACATGCGCAGGCCTGGAGCTGCAGTCACATGGCTCTGGGCAGCCAATCGGGGTAAAGTATGTTCTCATTCATCATAATGGGAATTCCGTAAGTCTGAAACTCCTATTACAATGAATGAGAAACACCCCAAAACACTAATAAAAGAGAGAAAAAATGCACAACATCTTTTTATTAATTTAAATTAAAGTTATTAATGTATTTAAAAAATATATATTTTCCCAATTTTTCAAAAAGTTTTTTCAATTATGCTTTAAAATAAACTTACCGTAGTGGGGAGGGTTTTTAACAATAAAATGTGTTTTTAGAACTTTATTTTTAAATGTTTTTGTGTATTTTAAAACTCTTACATCTGTAACAGTAGGCCATGTATCTGCTTTCATCAGGCGCAAGACATTTGCCGGGTAAGACATGGGTAAATCTCACAATCTTGCCCGTGCAAATATCCTCGTTCCCGATATGCGCGAGATCTGTCAAGCCAGAAACTTGACAGATCGGAAAAGCCGGTTTTTAGCACATGCGCATTGTGCGCTGAAAACCGGCTTTTGCGATGCCTTCCCGGGTCCGTACATACTCCGTACACACTCCGTACACACTCTGTACACATCCCATACATACTCTGTACACACTCAGTAAACACCCCGTACACACTCGGTACACATCCCATACACACCCCGTACACATCCCGTACACACTCCGTACACACCCCGTACACACGCCGTACACACGCCGTACACACCCCGTACACACTCCGTATGGACCCGGGGAAGCCAGAATTTCTGGGCCATGATCTTGCCATTACTACAACTGAGCGTGTGTTTAATCTGAGGTTTAAAGCAATGAAACAAAAAAGAGTACGAGAGCAGACCAACACTCTGAACGTTTTATATTGAGCCTGATTTCCCCCTGTATTATCAAGCTGACATCTGTCATACACCTGCTGTTTCTGCCTCATATTCCCTAACTCCTTCATCATCCAGAGAGCTTGGGCTTTGGTTGCCCTCCCATTCCCCTTTGACTGTATCAAAACCATCTCCTCTTTAAAAGCTCCATTACATTTCTGTCTGCCAGTCTTGGACTCCAATTTACCTGGGCCAGATCCCTCCTCAATTTGCTGACATTTGTCTTCCTCCAGCTAAGTATTTTTATTCTTAATTGCTCCTTGTCCTTCACCATAATTAATCTAAAACTTATTATACTATGATCACGATTCCCAAGATGGTGGAGCAGACTCGAGGGGCCGTATGTATGGCCTACTCCTGTTCCTACTTCTTATGCTTTGTAAGATGCTCCCACACTCCACATTCTCCACTTGACCAACTTCATTCCCAAGGTCGAGTTCCAGCAATGCCTCCAATCTCGTTGGGCAGGAAACATGCTGATCAAGATACTGAACACACTTGAGAAATTGTTTCCGTTCTCTGCCCATATCACAATCACTGCACCATTGAAAACTGAGGTAGTTGAAGTCTCCCATTATCACTGTGCCCCAGTTCTTGCACCTCTCAATAATTTATTTGCAAATCTGCTCCTCTATCTGCTTACCACTATTTGGTGGCCTATAAAATACACCAAGTAGTGTAAAAGCATCCTCACTGGTTACATACAGAGTAAAGCTCCCTCGACACTGTCCCATCAAACACTCCCAGGGCAGGCACAGCATGGGTTATGTTATGTTCAGAATAAATCCACAGGACTGTTTTGCAACTATTGTGATCTTGGTTTCTTCCAGAGTGAGGGAGCAGCATGGTGAGTCAGCTTTTATACCTGCTTGCCTCAGGGTGCACAGGTGACCCTTACGTCTCCCACAGGTGTGCCCCCTTGTGGCAAGTCTTACATTTTGGTAAGGTTTACATAATACATAACATCATTCGCCTCCCAATGTCTTATGTGCAAGTTATTTGCAAGTTGAGGTGATCTGGCGCCTCGTGTCCCCAGGTCGATCGCCTGGGTTGAAGTCTTGATGTGGTGGGTTCATCCTCGTGGTTGACGGCAAAGTTGATCGTGTTAGTGGGTCGCTGAGATCCTTTCACAGTGGTTCCTGGTTATCTGTAGTTCGCAGTTTGGTCTTGTCCAAATGCTTTCCTCGTTAGCCCGGTACATGGTTTCACAATTAAATGCTCCATTTTCATCACATACACTCCATTCCCCCCCTTGGCTAATGCACTGCTAGAGGCCCAACTGGGGCCCTGAACATGGTCCACAACACTTATTCTGATGTCGCGTGGAGGGGCCGTGCAATTATGGTGCCTTCTTTGCTGATGGCATACGGAAGGCTCGGTTCTGAGTGATTCTGTCTGGTGACTGCGTAGAAACCCAGGATAGCCGGTCTGTAGTTAACCTATCGTGACACGCTTGGTGCTAGGTTTAGTGATTTGGGCTGCCTGCTCTGGGCTATTGTCACTGATCCTGAGGTCTAGCAAACCCAGGATGGCAGCAATGGCCTTGAGACTTTCGGTAGTGGCGGGAGGCCTAGTGGTCCCCGTGGACCTTGGGCCGTAGTATGGGGGCCCCGGACCACCGAATGTGTGTAGCTGCTCTGCCTTACTTTGCAACGTTGGGATGGGTCTTTCGACTTTACGATGGATAGGTTGCCACATCCTGTCTAGCAGTTCACCTTTGGCAGGCGGTAACATGGGATCCTGGCTGGTCCAGGTACTAAGCTGGGGGGCCATTACGATTGACCCCTCGCTTTCTAGCACTTCCACAACCACGAGTGGGTCTGCAAGCTGCGTCGTTACCACCCCGGTGGTGGGCAACGGTAGCCAACTGAGGGCATTAGTGCCGTTCTCAGTGCCTGGCCCATGGCGGATCATGTTACAGTGCATAGACAGTGTTAGACATTCTCGAAACAGCGCATCAATAATTATGCCTCTGCTCTCCCAAGCTTGTGGAATGAGCAACTTGTCTGACTTGAGCACATATTGGGACACTCTTTGGTACGTTTCTTTAATCCCGTCAACACAGGCTGCAGCCTTGGTTAACTTATTGGATACATGTTCAATCATTTGGGGCTCGCCCGCTACTTTTGCTTGCTGCACCACACTCCCAACCCCATGCGGTAACATCTCACTTGCTACGAATACTTTGTTAGATACATATACAACTGGTTGGGAATCGCCAGCTACTTTGGCTTGCTGTACAACACACCCAACCCCTTGTGATAACACATCACTTGTTACAAGTACTTTGTCAGATACATATACAACCGGTTGGTGTTCGCCCGCTTCTTTGGCTTGTTATAAGGTACCCCCAACCCCATATAATGGTACATCATTGGCCACGAAAGACCGCTGACAAGGGTTACATAGTGCATGCAATTTATTGGAGCATAGTAGGTTCCTGGCCTTCTCAGCGGCTGCCCCTTTACCTTTTCCCCAAACCCAGTCATCTTCCTTGCTGGGCGACACATTACTCTGTTCCGTTGTGGTGACCTTCCGTGGTCTGGAAGCACCTTTGTCCCGTGGTCTGGACGTACCTTCGTCCCGTGATCTAGACGCTCTCTCATCCCATGATCTGGATGCACTTTCATCCGTGTCCCTGATGCCGACTGCCGCGATCTTCCTCCCCAGGGATTTGGCCTCTGGTGTCAGGGAGACGCATTCGGATCATTTTGGCTGGGGTCCCACTCCGCATGGCTGACCTGGAACCTCTTCCATCGGCGCGAAGTGGTCGTAAGCTTGGGGTGGTGGATACAGCGCCTGTACTGCTGCTCGGTTGATCTTCACCTCCTCGTGGTTGTCCCAGGCTGCCTGAAATTTCTGTGGTCTGGAGGAGTCCGTGTTCCACATTTTTATGGAGTGTGCGAGGTTGCAGCCCCCGTTCCATTATTTCAAGGGACTGCTCCTCAAATTCTGGCTGCACTTCAGTCCCACACTCCTGTTCTTTGGGCACCCTGTGCGGAAGGGAGAGGGCAGGTCGGAAGGTCTCCTCGTAGGATTGCTCCTAGCCTGACCAAGGGGGCCATCAGCTGGTCCAGGCAGCGGGCGGTCGAGGGGGTTGTTCAGCCCAACTGCCTGCCTCTCTTCTGCGGTTACACCCAAGCCAGGGTGTCCCTGGAGATAGAGCACGTGGTGTCCACCGGTACGCTCGCGGCCTTCTGCCGGAGGGACTGGAGTGCATCATCACCCCCGGCAATCAAATTTTAATTTGATTTTATATGTCTAAAGTTTAATTTGTTTATTGTGACAGGATTAGTGTCCCCCCCCCCCACTGCCTACCACCCCCACCCCTTAAGTGGGGCACTTGATTTAATTGTTTAACTGTATTTTTACAGAATAGTTGTAGAGCTGTTGAGTTGTGAGTGGCTTAGCCAGTCACATGATATTCACAAAACTCAATAAAACCCCAGCCAGTTGGGTTCGGGAGATCCATGATGAGGTAGGTGGTTGTAAGCCTGGTTGATGAACTAGTAATGTATAGTGTAATTGTTCATTTATTTCCTATTTTCTATGTTTCTATAATAGGAATGGGGTACTGAGGTTGCATGTTCAGCCGTGAACTCATTGAATGGCGGTGCAGGCTCGAAGAGCCGAATGGCCTACTCCTGCACCTATTTTCTATGTTTCTATGTTTCTAAACCTTTGCTAATAAACCAACTAGTTCTTAATAGCAATGTGTTGCTGTGAATTCATAAGCAAAGAACCGACGAAGCAAATACATTGCATATACTCTCTGTTTTCTGTCCAGTAACCAATCCTCTATCTATGTTAATATAATACCCCCAGCCTCATGAGCACTTCATAGAATCATAGAATCAAAGAAGTTTACAGCACGGAAGGAGGTCATTTCAGCCCATCGTGTCCATGCCGGCCAACAAGAGGCTATCCAGGCTAATCCTACTTTCCAGCTCTAGGTCCGTAACCCTGCAGGTTATGACATTTCAGGTGCACATCCAAGTACTTTTTAAATGTGGTGATGGTTTCTGCCTCTACCACCCTTTCAGGCAGTGAGTTCCAGACCCCCATCACCCTCTGGGTGCAGAAATGTCCCCTCAAAATCCCTCTAAACCTTCTACCAATTACTTTAAAAGTATTCCCCTCTGCTAAGGGAAATAGGCCCTGTCTATCCACTATATCTAGGTCCCTCATAATTTTATACACCTCAATGAGGTCTCCCCTCAGCCTCCTCTGTTCCAATGAGAACAAATCCAGCCTATCTAATCTGTCCTCATAGTTTAGATTCTCCACTCCCGTGAATCATATTCGTGAATCTCCTCTCTGTACCCTCTCTAGTACAAACACGTCCTTCCTGTAATGCGGTGACAGGAACTGCACGGAATACTCTAGCTGTGGCCTAACCAGTGTTTTATATAGTTCAAGCATAACCCCCCTGCTCTTGTATTCTGTGTCTCAGCTAATAAAGGCAAGTATTCCGTATGCCGTCTTAACCACTTTATCTACCTGGCCTGCTACCTTCAGGGATCTGTGGACATGCACTCCAAGGTCCCTTTGTTTCTCTACACTTCTCAGTATCCTACTATTTAATGTAATCCTACTTTCCTTGTTAGCCCTACCCAAATGCATTACCTCACTGTTCTCTGGATTAAATTCCATTTGCCACTGTTCTGCCCACCTGACCAGTTGATTGATATCTTCCTGCAGTCCACAGCTTTCTTCTTCATTATCAACTACAGAGCTGATTTTAGTATCATCTGCAAAGTCCTGAATCATGCCCCCTATATTCAAGTTAAGATCATTGATGTATATCATAAAAACCTATCTTGCGTAACAACCATTTATGTGGCACCTTATAGAATGCTTTTTGGAAATCCAGATAAACTACACCCACTGGTTCCCCTTTATCTATCCTGCTAGTTACAGCCTCAAAAAACCCTAATGAATTTGTTAAGCACAATTTCCCTTTCATAAAACCATGCTGACTCTGCCTGGTTATGATTTTCTAAGTGCCATATTATGATTTTCTAAGTGCCCTGATACCACTTCTTTAATAATGGATTCCACCATTTTCCCAACAACTGATGTCAGGCTAACTGGCCTGTATTTCCCCATTTTCTCTCTCCCTCCTTTCTTGAGTAGTGGTGTTACATTTTCTATCTTTCAATCCACTGGGATCACTCTAGAATCTAAGGAATTTTGGACAATCACAAGCAGTGCATCCATCCTCGATAGCTTCCTCTTTGAGAACCCTATGCTGTAGGCTTTCAGGTCCAGGCTTTTAGTCCCATTAGCGTCTCCAGTACTTCTTCTCTACTGATCTTAATTATTTAAGTTCTGCAATCTAATTAGCCCCTGGGTTCCCCACTATTTTTGGTATACTTTTTGTGTCTTCTACTGTGAAGACAGGTAAAATTATTTCTTAAAGTCTCTGCCATTTCCTTATTCCCAATTATAATTTCACCTCGCTCAGCCTCTAAGGGACCAATATTTACTTTTGTTACTCTCTTGCTTTTTATGTACTAGTAGAAACTCTTACAATCTGTTTTTATGTTTCTTGCTAGTTTACTCCAATAAAAT
This sequence comes from Pristiophorus japonicus, assembly GCF_044704955.1. NCBI lineage: Eukaryota > Metazoa > Chordata > Chondrichthyes > Pristiophoridae > Pristiophorus > Pristiophorus japonicus. Next base: position 149,335,443 of record NC_091984.1, on the reverse strand, counting down.
ATTTTCTCTCTTTTATCAAATGTTTGGTCACCTTGTGGTTTCCAAAGCTCTCCCAATCCTCAAGCTTACTTTCAATCCACAGCTAATGTAACCCCACTATTTAAGAAAGGAGCGTGAGAGAAAATGGCGAACTACAGACCAGTTAGCCTGACATCAGTAGTCAGGAAAATGCTAGAATCTATTATTAAGGATGTTGGTAATAGGGCACTTAGAAAATAATAATAGGATTGGGCAGAGTCAACACAGATTTATGAAAAGGAAATCATGTTTGACAAACCTGTAAGAGTTTTTGAGATTGTAATTAGTAGAATAGATAAGGGGGAACCAGTGGATGTAGTGTATTTGGATTTTCAGGCAGCATTCAATCAGGTGCCACATAAGAGGTTATTAAACAAAATTAGGGCTCATGGGATTGGGGGTAATACACTAGCATGGATTGAGGATTGGTTAATTTAAGAACACAAGAAATAGGAGCAGGATTAGGCCATGTGTCCCCACGAGCCTGCTCCGCCATTGAAAAAGATCATGGCTGAATAACGGACAGAAAACAGAGAGTAGGAATAAACAGGTCATTTTCAGGTTGGCAGGCTGTAACTAGTGGGGTGCCGCAAGGATCAGTGCTTGGGCCCCAGCTATTCACAATCTAGATCAATAATTTGGATGAGGGGGCCAAGTGTAATATATCCAAGTTTGCTGATGATACAAAGCTAGGTGGAAATGTAAATTGTGAGGAGGATGCAAAGAGGTTTCAAGGGGATATAAACAGACTGAATGAGTGGGCAAGAACATGGCAAATGGAATATAATGTGGAGAAATGTGAAGATATCCAGTTTGATAGAAAAGCAGAATATTTTTTAAACAGTGAGAGATTGGGAAATGTTGGTGTTCAGAGGGACCTGGGTGTCCTTGTACACGAATCACTGAAAGTTAACATGCAGGTACAGCAAGCAATTAAGAAAGCAAATGGTATGTTGGCCTTTATTACAAGAGGATTTGAGTATTTGATGATTTTTTGAGGCTGTAACTAATAGAATGGATAAGGGAGAACCAGTAGATGTGGTGTATTTGGACTTTCAAAGGCTTTTGACAAAGTCCCACATGAGAGATTAGTGTGCAAAATTAAGGCACATGGTATTGGGGATAACGTAGAGAACTGGTTGGCAGACAGGAAGCAAAGAATGGGAATAAACGGGTCCTTTTCAGAATGGCGGGCAGTGACTAGTGGGGTACCGCAAGGTTCAGTGCTGGGACCCCAGTTATTTACAACATATATTAATGATATGGACAAAGGAATTGAATTGAATGACTTCAAGTTTGCAGATAACACTAAGCTAGGTGGCAGTGTGAACTGTGAGGAGGATGCGAAGAGGCTGCAGGGTGATATGGACAGGTTAGGTAAGTGGGCAAATGCATGGCAGACGCAGCGTAGTGTGGATAAATGTGAAGTTATCCACTTTGGTGGCAAAAACAGGAAGGCAGAATATTATCTGAATGGTGACAGATTAGGAAAAGGGGAGGTGCAATGAGACCTGGGTATCATGGTACATCAGTCATTGAAAGTAGGCATGCAGGTACAGCAGGCAGTAAAGAAAGCAAACGGCATGTTGGCCTTCATAGCGAGAGGATTTGAGTATAGGAACAGGGAGGTCTTGCTGCAGTTGTGCAGGGCCTTGGTGAGACCACACCTTGAGTATTGTGTGCAGTTTTGGTCTCCTAATCTGAGGAAGGACATTCTTGCCATTGAGGGAGTGCAGTGAAGGTTCACCAGACTGATTCCCGGGATGGCAGGACTGACATATGAAGAAAGACTGATCGACTAGGCTTATATTCACTGGAATTTAGATGAATGAGAGGGGATCTCATGGAAACATATAAAATTCTGATGGGATTGGACAGGTTAGATGCAGGAAGAATGTTCCCGATGTTGGGGAAGTACAGAACCAGGGGTCACAGTCTAAGGATAAGGGGTAAGCCATTTAGGACTGAGATGAGGAGAAACTTTTTCACCCAGAGAGTGGTGAACCTGTGGAATTCTCTACCACAGAAAGTTGTTGAATCCAGTTCGTTGGATATATTAAAAAGGGAGTTAGATGTGATCCTTACGGCTAAGATAGACAATTAGAAACATAGAAAATAGGTGCAGGAGTATGCCATTCGGCCCTTCGAGCCTGCACCACCATTCAATAAGATCATGGCTGATCATTCCTTCAGTACCCCTTTCCTGCTTCTCTCCATACCCCTTGATCCCTTTAGCCATAAGGGCCATATCTAACTCCCTCTTGAATATATCCAATGAACTGGCATCAACAACTCTCTGCGGCAGGGAATTCCACAGATTAACAACTCTCGGAGTGAAGAAGTTTCTCCTCATCTCAGTCCTAAATGGCCTGCCCCTTACCCTAAGACTGTGTCCCTTGGTTCTGGACTTCCGCAACATTGGGAACATTCTTCCCGCATCTAACCTGTGCCGTCACGTCAGAATCTTGTATGTTTCTATGAGATCCCCTCTCATCCTTCTAAACTCCAATGTATAAACGCCCAGTTGATCCAGTCTCTCCTCATATGTCAGTCCAGCCATCCCTGCCTAAAGGGATCAGGGGGTTTGGAGAGAAGGCAGGAGTGGGGTAGTGAAGTTGCATGATCAGCCATGATCTTATGGAATGGCGGTGCAGGCTCGAGGGGCCGAATGGCCACTCCTGCACCTATTTTCTATGTTTCTATGTTTCTATAAAAGTAAAGGCATCTTACTGCAATTATATAGGACTCTGGTGAGACCACACCTGGAATATTGTGTACAGTTTTGGTCTCCTTACATAAGGAAGGATATACTTGCCATAGAGGGAGTGCAACAAAGGTTCACCAGACTGATTCCTGGGATGGGGGGATTGTCCTATGGAGAGATTGAGTAGACTAGGCCTATATTCTCTAGAGTTTAGAAGAATGAGAGGGGATCTCATTGAAACATACACAATTATGACAGGGCTTGACAGGGTGGATGCAGGGAGGATGTTTCCTCTGGCTGGGAAGTCTAGAACCAGGGGTTACAGTCTCAGAATAAGGGGTCGGCCATTTAGGACTGAGATGAGGAGAAACCTCTTCACTCAGAGTGTGGTGAATCTCTGGAATTCTCTACCCCAGAGGGCTGTGGAGGCTCCGTCCTTGAGTATATTCCGCGGATCGATAAATTTTTGGATATTAAGGGAATCGAGGGATATGGGGATCGGGCAGGAAAGTGGGGTTGAGGTAGAAGATCAGCCATGATCTCATTGAATGGTGGAGCAGGCTCGAGGGGCCGAATGGCCTCCTCCTGCTCCTAATTCTATGTTTTTATTCTTCACAACATTATAAACTTGTTTTAATCTAATACTATCCTTAACTTCTTTAGTTAGCTATGGATGGATCACTTTTCCCCTGGAGTTTTATCTCTCAATAGAATGTATATTGGTTGAGAATTTTGAAATATTTCTTCAAATGTTTGCCACTGCTTTACTCTGTATCTAACCCATGCTTACCTGCCCTAGGAGTGTTTGATGGGACAGTATAGAGGGAGCTTTACTCTGTATCTAACCCGTGCTGTACCAGCCCAGGGAGTGTTTGATGGGACAGTGTAGAGGGAGCTTTACTCTGTATCTAACCCGTGCTGTCCCTGCCCTGGGAATGTTTGATGGAACAGTATAGTGGGAGCTTTACTTTGTATCTAACCTGTTATGTGTGTATGTACACCTTACCAAAAATGTAAAACTTGCCACTAGGGGGCACACCTGTGGGATACCTAAGGGTCACCTGTGCACCCTGGGACAAGCAGGTATAAAAGGTGATTCACCATACTGCTTCCTCACTCTGGCATCTGAATAAAGAGACCAAGGTCACAACAGTTTGAGCTTGCAATATAGTCCTGTAGATTTATTCTGAACATAACAAATTGCCGACAAGTAACGGATCATGAACTTTCACGCGCTAATGGCTGCCATTGGTATTCTTGAGAGGTTTATTGAGGGTGATGATTGGGAAGCCTTCGTTGACCGCCTCCACCAGCACTTTGTGGCCAACGAACTGGACACGGCTGAACCAGCGATCAAGCGCAGGGCGATTCTCCTCACCGTATGAGGTCATCGGTATATGGCCTCCTTAAAGATTTGCTGGAACCAGTCAAACCAACGGACAAATTTTACGCAGAGCTGTGTACGCTGGCTAGGGAACACCTCAAGCCAAAGGAGAGCATCCTGATGGCCAGGTATTGCTTTTACACGCACCGTCGTTCCGAGCATACTCACCGGTGCATACATTACAATAGGGATAAAAGGGACATTTTCAGGTTGGCAGGCTGTAATTAGTGGAGTACCACAAGAATCAATGCTTAGAATTAGGAACATAGGAACATAGGAACAGGAGGAGGCTATTCAGCGCCTCGAGCCTATTTACTATTCAATGAGATCATGGCTGATCTGCAACCAAACTCCATATACCTGCCTTTGGACCATATCCCTTAATACCTTTGGTTAACAAAAAGTTTTCAAACTCGGATTTAAAATTAACAACTGGCCCAGCACCAATTGCCATTTGCGGAAAAGTTCTAAACTTTCCCCATGCTTTGGGTGTAGAAGTGTTTCCTAATTTCACTCCTGAAAGGTCTGGCTCTAATGTTTAGACTATGTCCCCTCGTCCTACACTCCCCAACCAGCGGGAATAACTTATTTCTATCCACACTTAGTTTCCCTTAATATCCTGAAAACTTCGATCAGATCACCCCTTAACCTTCTAAATTCTATGGAATACAACCCTAATTTGTGCAACCTCTTCTCGTGACTTAACCCTTCGTGTCCAGGGAGCATTCTGGTAAACCTACGCTGCACTCCCTCAGAACTGCACACAGTGCTCCAGGTGTGGTCTAGCCAGGGCTTTGTATAGCTGCAGCATAATCTCTAACCCCTGGTATTCTAGTTCTCTAGATATTAAAGCCAGCATCCCATAAGCCTTATTGATTATTCTCTGTTCCTGTTTAACATTTTAATGATCTATGTACCTGAACCCCCGAGTATCTTTGGATGTCCACTGTTTTTAGCTTTTCACCATTGAGAAAGTACCTTGTTCTATCGTTCTTAGGTCCCAATTTGATGAACTCACATTTGCCTATGTTGAAATACATTTCGCACAGTTTTGACCAATCACTGAATCCATCGATATCCCTGTGTAATTTTATGCTTTCAGCTACACTGCCTTCAATGCCACCTATCTTTGTGTCATCGGCAAATCTGGATATATGACTTTCTATGCCATCATCTCATCATCATCATCATAGGCAGTCCCTCGGAATCGAGCAAGACTTGCTTCCACTCTTAAAATGGGTCCTTAGGTGGCTGAACCGTCCAATACGAGAACCACAGTCCTTGTCACAGGTGGGACAGATAGTTGTTGAAGGAAAGGGTGGGTGGGACTGGTTTGCCGCACGCTCTTTCTGCTGCCTGCGCTTGATTTCTGCATGCTCTCGGTGATGAGACGCGAGGTGCTCAGCGCCTTCCCGAATACACTTCCTCCACTTAGGGCGGTCTTTGGCCAAGGACTCCGAGGTGTCAGTGGGGATGTTGCACTTTATCAGGGCCATCATCTAATTCGTTAAATATACTATAAATAGTTGAAGTCCCAACACAGCTTCCTGCGGGATGCTACTAATTCACATCCTGCCAATGTGAGTACCTAGCTATTATCTCTACTGCCTGCCTCCTGCCGCGCAGCCAATTTCCTAACCAGGTCAATAATTTGCCCTATATTTGACTTAGATGAAGGGACTGGGTGTAAAGTATCCAAAAGCACAATACTGCGGGTGCTGGAATCTGAAATAAAAACAGAAAATGCTGGAAGTCTCAGCGGGTCAGGCAGCTTCTGCGGAGAGAGAAACAGAGTTAACGTTTCAGGTCGATGACCCTTCGTCCAAGTATCAAAGCTAACTGACGACACAAAGCTAGGTGGGAAAGCTGTGAGGAGGACACAAGGAGCCTGCAAAGGGGTATAGGCTGGTGAAGTGAGTGGGCAGTTAGGTGGTAGATGGGGTATAATGTGGGGCAATTAATGTTTTTCAATGGTGATAAACTATGAAATGTTGGCGTTTAGCGAGATTTAGGTGTCCTCGTACAGGAAACACAGATTCAGCATGCAGACACAGCAAGCAATAAAGAAGCCAAATGGCATTATTGGCATTTATTGCAAGGGGGTTGGAGTACAGGAATAAGGAAGTCTTGCTACAACTGTACAGGGCCTTGGTGAGACCACACCTGGAGTACTGCGCACAGTTTTGGTCTCCTTAGCTGAGGAAGGATATGCAGTAAACTCTCGTTTACCCGGATACAAATGTAATGGAAAACCCGCTGTAACAGAATTAAAAATATTGCGAGATTCGGGAGAAAATCAGTTTGCGTGAATGTGGAGAAGTTGTGTTTTGTGCGTGTTTCCGTTTGTGTGTCTCTGTATAGGCACATGTTCAGCACCAGCAGACTACGGCCAATTGTATTGACCTCGGGAAGACGAAGTGAACGAGTTTCAGGAGAAATGAATTCCATTCGATCGCCTGGTTAAGGGGCCACATGGGGAATTCCGCTGAAGAGGGGCTGGGTGAAGTTGGCTGATCTCTGCGGGCAGCATCAGTTTGGATCCGTGAGCGAGGAGCTCATGGTTCTTTGTCATGTCCCGTCAGTGTGAGAAGTGACGTGCTGTGAACACAGGGCAGGAATGTGTTGGTGGGTGAGATATGAGTGGGATAGTTGTGTTGGGATGTACAATAATCTCTGGCGAATGAAGAAAGTCCGATAAAACTCTCAAAATGGATGACAGAACCCAGTCAGACAGTTCGGGATTAGCCATCCGGACCCAGAAACTGAAGGGGTGGAACGGATACCCAATGGATGGAGGAAGAGTTACAGACAAATAATAACTGAACGCACAGCCCAAACAGTTCAATTAAACTTTCTGTTCCATTGTTGCAGTTAGTAAATTCGCCCTATCAGAAAATTCATTTACCCGGAGTTGCCGAATCCCCAAACAATCCGGGTAAACAAGACTTTACTGTACTTGCATTAGAGGTGGTGCAGGTTCACTAGATTGATGCCTGGGATGACTCATTGGAATTCAGAAGAATGAGAGGTGATCTTATCGAAATGTATAAGATTATCAGGGGGCTTAAAAAGTTGAATGCAGAGAGGATATTTCTGTTGATGGGGGGAGATGAGAACTAGGGGGCATAATCTTAGAATAAGGGGCCTCCCATTTAAAACTGAGATGAGGAGAAATTTCTTCTCTCAGAGGGTTGTAAATCTGTGGAATTCGCTGCCTCAGAGAGCTGTGGAAGCTGGGATATTGAATAAATTTAAGACAGAGATAGACAGTTTCTTGAACGATAAGGGAATAAGGGGTTATGGAGAGCGGGCAGGGAAGTGGAGCTGAGTCCATGATCGGATCAGCCATGATCTTATTAAATGGTGGAGCAGGCTAGAGGGGCCATATGGCCTACTCCTGTTCTTTGTTCTTATTTCTTATGTTCTTATGTTCTTATGAGAGGATTGTCCTGTGAGGCAAGATTGAGTAGATCGGGCCTATACACTCTGGAGTTTAGAAGAACAATATTGAAACAGAAAAGATTCTGAGGGGGATTGACAGGGTAGATGCTGAGAGGTTGTTTCCTCTGGCTCGGTCTCAGGATAAGGGATCGGCCATTTAAGACAGAGATGAGAAGGATTTTTTTCACTCAGAGGGTTGTGAATCTTTGGAGTTCTCTGGCCCAAAAGGCTGTGAGCGCTGAATCGTTGAGTATAGATTTTTGGAGTCGAGGAGAATCGTGGGATATGGAGATCGGGCGGGAAAGTGGAGTTGAGGTCGATGAACAGCCATGATCTTTTTAAATGTCAGAGCAGGAACGAGGGGTGATATGGCCTCCTCCTGCTTCTAATTTCAAAGTTATAACGTTAAGCACTCTACAGTGTCCCAGAAATCACTCCAGCACGTAAAACTCAAATTATATACAGAGTAAAGCTGCTTGTACACTGTCCAGCAAACACTTGCAGAACAGGTAAATCATGGGTTAGATACAGAGTAAAGCTCCCTCTGCAATGTCCCACCAAACACTCCCAGGGCAGGTACAGCACGGGTAAGATACAGAGTAAAGCTCCCTCTACACTGACCCATCAAAAAGTCCCAAGGCAGGTACAGCACGGGTTAGATACAGAGTAAAGCTCCCTCTACACTGTCCCATCAAACACTCCCAGGACAGGTACGGGGTGTTAGATACAGAGTAAAGCTCCCTCTATTCTACACTGTCCCATTAAATACTCCCAGGGCAAGTACAGTGGATTAGATACAGAGTAAAGCTCCCTCTACACTGTCCCATCAAACACTCCCAGGACAGGTACAGCATGGGTTAGATACAGAGTAAAGCTCCCTCTATACTGTCCCATCAACACTCTCAGGGCAGGTACAGCACAGGTTAGATACAGAGTAAAGCTCCCTCTACACTGTCCCATCAAACCCTCCCAGGGCAGGTACAGCACGGGTTAGATACAGAGTAAAGCTCCCTCTACACTGTCCCATCAAACACTCCCAGGGCAGGTACAGCACAGGTTAGATACAGAGTAAAGCTCCCTCTACACTGTCCCATCAAACACTCCCAGGGCAGGTACAGCACGGGTTAGATACAGAGTAAAGCTCCCTCTACACTGTCCCATCAAACCCTCCCAGGGCAGGTACAGCACAGGTTAGATACAGAGTAAAGCTCCCTCTACACTGTCCCATCAAACACTCCCAGGGCAGGTACAACACAGGGTTAGATACAGAGTAAAGCTCCAGATATATCCAACACTCCCAGACTCCCAGGGCAGATCCAAACAAGCCTCACATATCTCAGTGTGATTGAAAACTTCAATAACCGTGGCTGAAGTTTTAGCGTCAAATGTTTCTCTGTCGGAACGTGTGTGTCCTTTGACAGATTCTCATTCCTGTAATTTATGAAGGTCTTTCTTTGGAAGAGCAATTTATTGTTCTTGTCCCCCCCCCCCCCGCTTCCGGAGTGTTTGCTGGATTTCATTACTTGCCAAACGCACAACTCCATACCACCTAGCAGGACAAGGGCAGCAGGTGCATGGTAACACCAGCACCTCCACGTTCCCCTCCAAGCCACACACCTTCCTGACTAGAACAGGATTTGATCCAATGTGGCAGAGGCTCAGGGTTTGAAGGGCTAAAGCAATCTTTTACGGTAGGCTGGTGCTAAGCAAATCCTCGGGAGGGGTAACAGCCGACCCAAGAAATAAATGGCAAGGAGCCGCAGACTTCAAATCTGCAGCACATCACTGACCCCTGGTGAAAACCGCATATATTACAGTCAGAACCAAACAGGCTCTCACACACAGGCTCCATCATCTCCCATTGCAGGCTCTCTCACAGATTCTGTCTGTCTGTGTGTCTTACTGTGTATCTCTCTCTGTCCCTGTTTAACTGCATGTCTCTCCCTCTGTCTCTGTCTCGTTTTGTCACTCTTTCCCTCTGTTTCTGTCTTCTTAATCTCTCTCTCTATCTCTGTCTCTCCTTGTCACTCTCTCCCTCTGTCTGTCTCTATCTCGCTGTCTTGCTGCATCTCTTGATGCCTGTCTCTTCTTGTCTCTCTGCTACAATCCCTTTTTTCATCCCACTCCGTCACGCTCTCTAAACCACTCTTCTCCATCCCTCCGTCTCCCCCTCTGTTATTCTCTCAGTGACGTTGGGCGCAGTGAGTACGTGTAGCTAGGATAAGGACAGGCGGGGTGACAGCTCGGTGTGAGCTTGGGTCTAAGCTTCCAATTGCGAGATCAGTTCAGGGCTCAGAGCATTGGTTAGTGCAAGGCTGGGAGTGTGGGGTGAGTTCAGGGGTCGGAGAGTGGGGTGAGTTCACAGGTCTGAGTGTGGGGTGAGTCTCTGGACTCGGAGTGTGGGGTGAGTTCTGGGCTCGGAGAGTGGGGTGAGTTCTGGGCTCGGAGAGTGGGGTGAGTTCTGGGCTCGGAGAGTGGGGTGAGTTCTGGGCTCGGAGAGTGGGATGAGTTCTAGGCTCGGAGAGTGGGGTAAGTTCTGGGCTCGGAGAGTGGGGTGAGTTCTGGGATCGGAGTGTAGGGCAAGTTCAGGGCTCGGAGAGTGGGGTGAGTTCTGAGCTCGGAGAGTGGGGTGAGTTCTAGGCTTGGAGAGTGGGGTGAGTTCTGGGCTCGGAGTGTGGGGCGAGTTCAGGGCTCGGAGAGTGGGGTGAGTTCTGGGCTTGGAGGGAGGGGGGAGTTCTGGGCTTGGAGAGTGGGGTGAGTTTTGGGCTCGGAAAGTGGGGTGAGTTCTGGGCTTGGAGAGTGGGGTGAGTTCTGGGCTTGGAGAGTGGGGTGAGTTCTGGGCTTGGAGAGAGGAGGGAGTTCTGGGCTTGGAGAGTGGGGTGAGTTCTGGGCTCGGAAAGTGGGGTGAGTTCTGGGCTTGGAGAGTGGGGTGAGTTCTGGGCTCGGAGTGTGGTGTGAGTTCTGGGCTCGGACTGTGCTTTCTCATGTGGATGTAAATGATCCCTTGGAAGTATTTCAAAGTACAGCAGGAAATGTATCCTCAGCAACAGAATAGATAATCTGTTCATTATCACGTTGCAGTTTGGGAGCTTGCTGTGCACAAATTTGCTCCAGCGTCTGCTACATTACAACCGTGAGGATTATTCAAAAAGGACTTCATTGGCTGTGAACGCTTTGAGACGCCCTGAAGTTGTGACTTTATTTTATTGCGCACGGAGTATTGTGTGCCAAGCACACTCGCACGAGGTTATGCCCATAACATGTGGCTGTGAAATTACTGATATCAGAAGACAGCCTTTAAATAGAGGCCAATTTGTCCTGGCGGATGCTGCCCTCTGGGGCCAGGAGCAGAACTGCACCCCAAAACATATTCAGTGCAGAACAAGCGAGATAGGAGCCTGTCAGCCCATCAGTCTCGGGCGGAAAAGAACCCAGATCTACAGGCTGTAATGACAGCTCAAATATCCTTGCACATTCAGGCCCTCCCACACAGTCAGGGCGGAAAGTGACTGGTAACTGCTTGCAGAGAACACACACTTCTTCTTGTCAGCTTGCAATTTAATTATCACATTGCTGCAACAGCAAATCCTGGAAAACACTCGAGAGCAAAGTGTGAGACAGGCAAGGCTATGTGAGGGATAGGGAAAAAAACTGAGAGAGAGAGAGAGTGAGGGAGAGAGTGAGGGGGAACGAGAGTGAGAGAGAGTAAGGGAGAGAATGAGAGTGAGATTGAGAGAGAGTGAGGGAGAGAGAAGGAGAGTGAGAGAGAATGAAGGAGAGAGAGTGAGAGTCAGACAGAGAGAGAGTGTGAGAGAAAGTGAGAGAGAAAGAAAGTGAGGGAGAGAGAGAGTGATGGGTAGAGAGTTTGGGAGTCAGATAGAGAGAGAGAGAGAGAGTCAGAGTGAGAGAGAGTAAGAGTGAGATAGAATGAGAAAGAAAGTCTGAGGGGAGTGAGAGTGAGAGAGAGAGAGCGAGTGAGGGAGTGAGAGGGAGTGTGAGCGAGAGTGAAGGAGAGAGAGTGAGAGAGAGAGAGTCAGAGTGAGAGTCAGATTGAGAGAGAGTGAGGGAGTGAGAGGGAGTGTGAGCAAGAGTTAGGGAGAGAGAGAGAGAAAGTGAGGGAGAGAGAGTGTGAGAGTGAGGGGGAGAGAGAGTGAGAGCCAGACAGAGAGAGAGTGTGAGAGAGAAAGAATGAGAAAGAGAGTGTGAGGGGGAGTGAGAGTGAGAGTGAGAGAGAGAGTGAGTGAGGGGGAGAGAGAGTGAGAGTTAGGCAGAGGGAGAGAGTAAGAGTGAGAGTGAGTGAGAAAGAGAGTGAGGGAGTGAGAGGGAGTGTGAGCGAGAGTGAAGGAGAGAGAGTAGGAGAGAGAGAGTCAGAGTGAGAGTCAGATTGAGAGAGAGTGTGAGAGTGAGGGGGAGAGAGTGTGAGAGCCAGACAGAGAGAGAGTGTGAGAGAGAGAGAATGAGAAAGAGTGTGAGGGGGAGAGAGAGTGAGGGTCAGACAGAGGGAGAGAGTCAGATTGAGAGTGAGAGAGAGAGAGTGAGGGAGAGAGAGAGAGATTAAGAGAGAGAATGAGAGAGTGAGGGGGAGAGAGAATGAGGGAGAGAGAGAGTGAGATTGAGAGGGAGTGAGGAAGAGAGAGGGAGAGTGAGTGAGGGAGAGAGTGAGAGTCCGACAGAGAGTGTGAGAGAGAGAGAGTATGGGAGCGAGAGAGAGAGTCAGGGGAGAGAGAGTGAGAGTCAGACAGAGGGAGACTATGAGGGAGACACAGAGTGAGAGAGAGTTGGGGAGAGTGAGAGAGCGAGAGTGAAGGGAAGAGAGAGAGAGTGAGACAGGGAGAGAGAGAGAGCGTAAGGGAGAGAGAGCGAGGGAGAGGGAGAGAGTGAGGGAGAGAGAGAGAGAGTGAGTGAGGGAGAGGGGCTAGAGAGAGGGAAAGAGAGAGGGAGAGAAAGAGGGAGAGAGGGAGAGAGAGAGGTAGAGGGAGAGAGAGAGGGGAGAGAGAGTGAGGGAGAGAGAGAGGGAGAGAGAGTGAAGGGGTAAGAGAGAAACAGTGAGGCAGGGAGGGAGAGTGTGAGAGAGGGAGAGAGAGGGAGAGAGAGTGAGCGAGTGAGAGAAAGAGGGAGAGAGTGAGGGAGAGAGAATGAGGGAGACAGAGAGGAAGTGAAAGATAGAGAGGGAGAGGGAGAGAGGGAGAGAGAGGGGAGAGAGAGTGTGAGGGAGAGATAGGGAGGGATAGAGAGTGAAAGCGAGACAGGGAGAGAGCGGGGGAGAGGGAGAGAGAAAGTGAGAGAGAGAGAGGGAGAGAGAGTGAGAGTGAAATAGGGAGAGAGTGAGGGAGAGAGAGTGAGGGAAAGAGAGAGAGTGAGGTGAAGAGAGCGAGAAAGTGAGACGGGGAGAGAGCAAGTGAGTGAGAGAGTGTGAGAGAGGGAGAGAGAGTGAGAATGAGAGAGGGAGAGAGTGAGAGAGAGAGTGAGGGAGAGGGAGAGAAAGCGAGAGAGAGAGAAACGGAGAGAGAGAGATTGAGCGCAAGATAGGGAGAGAGATGGGGAGAGGGAGAGAGAGACAGAGACAGAGTGAGGGAGAGAGAGAGGGAGAGAAAGAGGGAGAGGCAGATAGAGAGAGAGGGAGAGAAGAGTGAGGGAGAGAGTGTGAGGGAGAGAGAAGGAGGGATAGAGAGTGAGAGCAAGTCAAGAGAGAGGGAGGGAGAGGGAGAGAGAGGGAGAGAAAGAGAGAATGGCAGATAGAGAGAGCAAGCGAAAAGGAGAGGGTGAGAGAGGAGGAGTGAGAGAGGAGGAGAGAGAGAGGGAGAGAGAGCGAGGGAGAGAGAGCGAGGGAGAGAGATAGAGATAGTGTGACAGGGAGAGAGAGAGAGTGTCATGTATCTTACATTATTATATATAACTGTATTCCAACATGCTATACATGACTGTAATAAGATATGACCTGTAACCACCAGCATACCTTACCACCATGGGTGCACTTGCAAGAGACAGGTATATAAGCACAGGTCTCAGGCAAGTGCAGCATTCCAGAGCTGTGAAATAAAGGTGCAGGTCCAGAGTGACCTTGACTTCACTACATGCCTCGTGTGAATCTGTACTGAGGGGACAGGACTTTACATTGGCGACGGGTTATGGGATTACAGATCCACAGAATGGCAAACAACGGATCAGATGAAAAGTACAATGTGGGAGACAATTGGGAGGACTTTATAGAAAGGCTCCAGCAAAGCTTTGTAACCAAAGACTGGTTAGGCGACGATAAGGCAGACAAGAGAAGAGCCCATCTCTTGACCAGCTGTGGCTCAAAATCATACGCTTTAATGAAGGATCTGTTGGCACCTGAGAAACCAGCAAGCAAGTCATTTGAAGAATTGAGCACACTGGTAAGAGACTACCTGAAGCCAGCGAGCAGCCTACACATGGCCAGACACAGGTTCTACAACTACAGACGCTGTGTGGGCCAGAGCATACCCGACTTCGTGGCGGAACTTCGGAGGTTGGCTAGTTTATGTGAGTTCTCCGATGAACTGAGGAGAGAAATGCTGAGAGACTTTTTCATTGAAGGAATAGGCCACGCAGGCATATTCCGAAAGCTCATAGAGACCAAGAACCTGACCTTAGAGGTAGCAGCACTGGTTGCACAGACATTCTTGGGAGGGGAAGAAGAAACGAGGTTGATTTACAATGCAGGTACGACAACTAACGAAATAATGGAACAAGGAGTTCACAGCATTAGAAAAGCTGCTAACCCGACACACAGACAAAACCGGCAGAACAGGCTTTCGACAGCAAGCAGTGGCAACAGAAGCCATCAAGGGCCACAGGAACGGCCGTTCACACCTCATCAACCCACAATGCGAGCAATCAACTACAAACTGAGAGAAGCTCAAGAGAGATCAGCCAGACACAGCTCATTCTTTGCAAGCAGTCTGTGCTGGAAGTGTGGGGGTGGGCAATCGTCAAGGGGATGTCGATTTCAGCAGGCTGTTTGCAGGAACTGTGAATATACAGGGCATTTGGCCCGCATGTGCAAAAAAACGGCAGCTCGGCTGGTATACGAATCGGATGGGTCGGAAAGCGGACCAGAAGACGGTGGGGACAGTACCCGGGACACCGATGTACAGCGGGTCAACATGATCAATGGCCGCTGCTCCGATGACAGGATGCCTCCTATAATGATGAGGGTCCTACTCAACGGGATACCTATCAACATGGAGCTGGATACAGGAGCGAGTCAATCTCTCATGGGCGCTCAACAATTTGAACAACTGTGGCCGCATAAAAGAGACAGACCAAAACTCACAAGGGTCGACACCAAACTAAGGACCTATACCAAAGAAATCGTACCAGTCCTCGGCAGCGCCATGCTCTCTGACACACACAAAGGGACAGTGAACCGACTTCCCCTGTGGATTGTCCCCGGAGACCCCCCAGCACTGCTGGGGAGAAGCTGGCTGGCAAAACTAAACTGGAAATGGGATGATGTCCATGCCATGTCATTAGAGGAACGGACCTCCTGCTCAACAGTTATAAAGCGATTTGAACATCTCTTTCAGCCAGGTGTGGGCACTTTCAAAGGGGCCAAAGTCAAAATCTACATCACACAGGATGCTAGACCGGTCCATCACAAGGCCAGAGCTGTACCCTATGTGATGAGGGAAAAGATTGAACACGAACTAGACAGGCTTCTGCGGGAAGGCATTATATCTCCTGTGGAATTTAGCGACTGGGCAAGTCCCATCGTCCTAGTCATGAAGCCTGATGGATCCGTACGAATCTGTGGGGATTACAAATCTATCATAAACAGAGTCTCCCTACAGGACCAGTACCCGCTGCCGAGAGCGGAGGACTTATTTGCCACATTGGCTGGAGGTAACTTTTCTCAAAATTAGACCTCACATCTGCGTATATGACACAAGAATTGACCGAGGAATCCAAGCTACCCACCACCATCAACACACATCGAGGCCTTTTCATGTACAATCGATGCCCATTCGGCATCAAGTCAGCAGCTGCCACATTCCAGCGCAACATGGAGAGTCTGCTCAAGTCCATCCCGAGGACAGTTGTATTTCAAGACGACATACTTATCACGGGCAGGGACACTGACTCCCATCTCTGTAATTTGGAGGAAGTACTAAAGCGGTTGGATCGGGTAGGCCTACGAGTCAAGAAATCCAAGTGCCTGTTTCTCACACCCGAGGTTGAATTTTTGGGCAGAAGGATTGCCGCTGATGGAATCCGCCCAACAGAGTCCAAAACAGAAGCAATTTGCCTGGCACCCAGGCCCCGGAATGTCTCAGAACTGCGCGCCTTTCTCGGGCTACTCAATTGCTTTGGGAACTTCATGCAGAACTTAAGCACGCTGCTGGAGCCTCTCCACGTGTTACTCAGGAAGGGTTGTGATTGGTTTTGGGGGGACGCCCAGGAACGCGCCTTCAATAAGGCACGCAACCTTCTGTGTTCCAACAGTGTTTTGACTTTCTTTGACCCAGGTAAAAAGCTAGTTCTCACATGCGATGTGTCAGTGTATGGGGTCGGGTGTGTTTTGCAACATGTCAATAGTGCGGGCAAATTACAACCCATAGCTTATGCCTCCAGGTCACTTTCGCGGGCGGAGCGCGGGTACAGAATGGTAGAGAAGGAGGCGCTCGCGTGCGTGTACGGTGTCAAAAAGATGCACCAATTCCTTTTTGGGGCCAAGTTCGTGTTAGAAACCGACCACAAGCCCCTTACGTCCCTCCTATCCAAGAGCAAGGCAATAAATGCCAACGCCTCAGAGCGAATTCAACGGTGGGCACTAATGCTGGCATCTTACGACTATACCATAAGGCACAGACCAAGCACAGACAATTGTGCCGACGTGCTCAGCAGGCTACCCCTGGCGACCACGGAAGGGTCTGATGAACAGGACTGTGAGATAGTCATGGCAATCAATGCCTTTGAGTCCACAGGTTCGCCCATGATGGCTCACCAAATCAGAGCCTGGACGGCCAGCGACCCCATGTTATCCTTCGTAAAAAGATGTGTCCTAACCGGTGACTGGGCAGAGACTCGCGATGCCTGCCCCGATGAATTAAAACCCTTTCACAGGCGCATGCATGAGCTATCACTACAAGCAGACTGCCTGATGTGGGGCAGCCGAGTAGTCATGCCTCTGCGAGGCAGAGAGGCATTTGTCCGGGAGCTCCACCGCGAGCACCCGGGGATCGTTCTCATGAAGGCCATAGCCAGATCCCACGTCTGGTGGCCTGGTACTGACGCGGACTTGGAGCTCTGCATCCGAAGGTGCACCATTTGTGCCCAACTCAGCAATGCCCCCAGGGAGGCTCCACTGAGCCCCTGGCCCTGGCCTACCAAACCGTGGTCGTGGGTGCACGTAGACTATGCGGGCCCATTCATGGGCAAAATGTTCCTCGTAGTTGTAGATGCATTTTCAAAGTGAATCGAATGCACCATTTTAAACTTGAGTACAACCTCCACCACTGCGGAGAGCCTCGCAACCATGTTTGCAACGCACGGAATCCCTGACATATTAGTCAGTGACAATGGTCCATGCTTCACCAGCGCACAATTCCAAGACTTTATAATTGACCACGGCATAGATCACGTCAAGACGGCACCGTTCAAGCCGGCCTCCAAAGGCCAGGCGGTGAGTGCAGTGAAAATCATTAAACAAGGCGTGATTAAAATCCAAGGTCCCATGCTGCAGAGTTGCCTGTCACGACTGCTGTTGGCATACAGATCTCATCCACGCTCACTGACTGGGATCCTTCCCCGATGAAAAGGACTTTAAAAACAAGGCTCTCATTAATCCTCCCAGACATGCACGAAATCGTTGAGGCAAAGCGACGTAAGCTGACTGAATACCATGACAGAACTTCGAGGGGGAGATGGAATGAGATAGGGGACAAAGTGTTTGTACTAAACTATGGCAGGGGTCCCAAATGGCTTGCAGGGACAGTAACGGGCAAGGAAGGAAACAGGCTACTGGTAGTACAAATGGACAATGGCAAAACCTGCCGGAGGCATGTCGACAAAGTCAAAAGCAGATTTACCAACAGCACTGTGGAACCAGAGGCAGACTACAATGTGGAACTCGCACCACACCTGGTGGACAGACAGAGGGAACAACCTGAGGAAAGGGCAATCCCAACAGACAGCCCAGGCGAGTCAACTACAATCACACCAATCGAAACAGATAGCCCAGGCGAGATACCAGCAACCACACCCAAAGAAAAACAAACACCAAGGCAAACAACTGAACCACAACTCAGACGCTCCACGCGAGAGCGTAGACCACCTGAGAGACTGAACTTATAAAGACAATAAGACCTTGGGGGAGGGTGATGTCATGTATCTTACATTATTATATATAACTGTATCCTAACATGCTATACATGACTGTAATAAGATATGACCTGTAACCACCAGCATACCTTACCACCATGGGTGCACTTGCAAGAGACAAGTATATAAGCACAGGTCTCAGGCAAGTGCAGCATTCCAGAGCTGTGAAATAAAAGGTGCAGTTCCAGAGTGACCTTGACTTCACTACATGCCTCGTGTGAATCTGTACTGAGGGAACAGGACTTTACAGAGAGCATGAGGGAGAGAAAGGGGAAGGGAGAGGGAGGGAGAGAGAGAGAGAGGGAGGGGAGAGAGAGAGTGAGAGAAAGAGAGAGGGAGGGAGAGAGAGTGAAAGCGAGACAGGGAGACAAAGGGGAGAGGGAGAGAGCGGGAGAGAGAGAGTGAGAGTGCAATAGGGAGAGAGTGAGGGGGAGAGTGGTTGAGTGGGAAAGAGAGGGAGAGTGAGAGTGAGAGAGCATAAGGGAAAGAGAGCGAGGTGGAGAGAGAGAGAAAGTGAGACGGGGAGAGAACGAGTGAGTGAGAGAGTGTGAGAGAGAAAGAAAGTGAGGGAGAGAGAGAGTGAGGGGGAGAGAGAGCGAGAGAGAGTGAGGGAGAGGGAGAGAAAGCGGGAGAGAGAGAAACGGAGAGAGAGGAGAGAGAGTGAGAGCAAGACAGGGAGAGAGATGGGGAAAGGGAGAGGGAGAGAGAGTGAGGGAGAGAGAGGGAGAAAACGAGAGAGAGGCAGAGAGAGAGAGAGAGAGAGAGGGAGAGAGTTAGGGAGAGAGAGAGAGTGAGAGTGAAATAGAGAGAGTGAGGGAGAGAGAGAGTGAGGGGGAGAGAGAGTGAGAGTCAGACAGAGAGAGTGTTAGAGAGAGTGAGGGAGAGAGAGAGAGTGAGAGTCAGAATGAGAGAGAGTGAGGGGGAGAGAGAGAGAGATAGTGAGACAGGGAGTGAGAGAGAGAGCGTGAGGGAGAGAGAGAGGGAGGGAGAGGGAAAGAGAGGGAGGGGAGAGAGAGAGTGAGAGAGAGAGGGAGTGCGAGAGAGTGAAAGCGAGGCAGGGAGAGAGAGGAGCAGAAAGAGAGAGAGTGTGAGGGAGAGAGAGGGGGAGAGAGAGAATGAGAGAGAGAGGTAGGGAGAGAGAGGAGGTAGAGTGAGTGAGTGAGTGAGTGAGATCGAGAGAGAGGGAGAGGGAGAGAGAGCAAGAGGGAGAGGAAGGGAGCGAGGAGAGAGAGAGAGTGAGGGAAAGCCAGGGAGAGAGAAGGAAAGAGGGAGATGGAGGTGAGGGAGAAAGTGAGGGAGAGAGAGAGAATGAGGGACAGAGAGGGGGGAGAGAGAGATTGAGGGAAAGAGTGGGAGAGAGAGTGAGAGAGCAGGACAGAGAGAGAGAGGGAGAGAGAGAGTGTGGGAAAAAGTGAGAGTGAGGGAGAGAAGGATTGAGAGAGTGAGTATGAGGGAGAGAGAGAAAGAGAGTTAAAGGGAGGGATGGGAGAGAGAGAAAGGAGAAAGAGAGTGAGAGTGAGAGACAGGGAGATTGAGGGAAGAAGAGAAAGAGAGAGTGAGTGAGAGGGAGAGAGAGAGAGTGAGTGTGACAGAGATTGAGGGAGAGGGAGAGAGTGAGGGAGAGAGAGGGAGGGAAAGGCAGAGTGTGAGGGAAGAGAGAGGGATAGAGTAAGTGAGTGAGAGTGTGGGGAGAGAGAGAGGGAGAGAGTGAGGGAGAGAGGGAGAGTGGAGGAGAGAGAGGGTGAGAGAGTGAGTGAGAGAGATATAGAGCGAGAATGAGGGAGAGAGAGTGAGGGAGAGAGAGAGTTCGGGTGAGGGAGGGAATGGAGGAGAGGGAGAGAGTGAGGGAGAGAGTGAGGGAGAGAAAGCGAGTGTGAGGAAGAGAGAGAGTGAGAGAAAGAGAGAGAACATACAGAGAGAGAGAGAGAGAAAGTGAGCGAAGGATAGAGATAGAGAGTGAGGGAGAGGGCGAGAGTAAGGGAGGGAGAGAATGAGAGACAAAGAGAGTGAGGGCGAGAGAGAGAGAGAGAGAGTGAGGGAGAGCGGAGAGAGAGTGAGTGAGAGAGAGAGGGAGAGTGAGGGATGGTGAGGGAAGGAGAGAGAGTGAGGATGGGGGAGGGAGAGAGTGTGTGAGAGAGAGAGTGAAGGAGGGAGGGAGGGAGAGAGAAACCCGGAGAGAGAGAGTGAGGGAGAGAGAGATAAGCGCAGAATAGTCACAAATAATTCCCAGAATATGATTTCCTATCAAAAGAGCACTGCATAAATATTTAAATGTTAAAAATGTTCAGGGCAGGAGATTTGGACTAACTGAATCGCTCTTTACAAAGCCAGCACAGTCACAATGCGCGGAACGGCCTCCATCTGAACTGTCAAGTACTAATCTTAAAGGCCCAGTTCAATTCCAGATTAGTCCTATTGAAGTTACCAGTTTATTGTGTGATTTACTGTGAAGATTGCAGCATATTAACTGAACAGAACATAAATTAAATGTTTCTAATGCAATCGCAAAGGAACCTCAGGATTGATTCCTGAGTTATTCTAGAATAACTGCAGTGTAGATCCAAGAATACACAGTCAAGGTCACACGACAATCCCAGTGTTAACAATACATACCCTAGTTCAATCCAGTTATGAACCAGTACAGATGTTGGGACACAGCTCCCTCTACACTGCCCGATCAAACACTCCCAGGGCGGGTACAGCACGGGTTAGATACAGAGTAAAGCTCCCTCTACACTATCCCATCAAACACTCCGAGGGCAGGTACAGCACAGGTTAGATACAGAGTAAAGCTCCCTCTACACTGTCCCATCAAATACTCCCAGGGCAGGTACAGCACGGGGTTAGTTACAGAGTAAAGCTCCCTCTACACTGTCCCATCAAACATTCCCAGGGCAGGTACAGCACAGGTTAGATACAGAGTAAAGCTCCCTCTACACTGTCCCATCACATACTCCCAGGGCAGGTACAGCACGGGTTAGATACAGAGTAAAGCTCCTTCTACACTGTCCCATCAAACACTCCCAGGGCAGGTACAGCACAGGTTAGATACAGAGTAAATCTCCCTCTACACTGTCCCATCAAATACTCCCAGGGCAGGTACAGCACGGGTTAGATACAGAGTAAAGCTCCCTCTACACTGTCCCATCAAACACTCCCAGGGCAAGTACAGCATGGGTTAGATACAGAGTAAAGCTCCCTCTACACTGTCCCATCAAACACTCCCAGGGCAGGTACAGCACGGGTTAGATACAGAGTAAAGCTCCCTCTACACTGTCCCATCAAACACTCCCAGGGCAGGTACAGCACAGGTTAGATACAGAGTAAAGCTCCCTCTACACTGTCCCATCAAACACTCCCAAGGCAGGTACAGCACAGGTTAGATACAGAGTAAAGCTCCCTCTACACTGTCCCATTAAACACTCCCAGGTTGTAATTGGCTAAAAGCTGCACGATAAGCTAACGAAGGCCAAATATGAATTGCTTGATATGAGCGAGTGCGCCGAGTGGGTCAGTGGCAGATTGACTCGGGCTGCGTGTGTAAAACTGAGAGGGAATCGTGGATCACCACAGACAGCATCATGTGCCAGGATCCCCTGGCCTTCACACATTGTGAAAAGCTCCACCCTGCATGGACATCTGCCATGCCCCTGGCTCTGCATGCTGCAGCTCAGCTCAGACAGCTTGGAGTCAGGAGGCTGCTGTTGTGTGAAGCTGTTGAAACCAATTATCCATTCCCCACCCATGGCTGCAGTGTGTGATGTCTGCAGGAAGCTTCCAGCAACTCGCCAAGGCTTGTTTGAAATCAGCTCCCCCAACCCACTCCCTCCAGCCCCCCCTCGCCAACGCACTGTGGCTGCAGTGTGTACTGTCCACAATCAATTACCTTGAACTTATAGCACTGAAACTGGCTGTTCGGCCTAACTGATCCATGCCGGTATTTCTGTTTATCCCCTGGGAGGACAGACGCACCAACATCCTCAGCATTGAAGCACTGACCACACTCGATCAGCTGCGTTGGGCAGGCCACATTGTCCGCATGCCAGACACAAGACTCCCAAAGCAAATGCTCTACTCGGAACTCCCTCACGGCAAGTGAGCCAAAGGGCAGTGGAAACGTTACAAGGACACCCTCAAAGCCTCCCTGATAAAGTGCAACATCCCCACTGACACCTGGGAGTCCCTGGCCCAAGACCGCCCTAATTGGAGGAAGTGCATCCGACAGGGTGCTGAGCAACTCGAGTCTCGTCGCCGAGAGCATGCAGAAATCAAGCGCAGGCAGCGGAAAGAGCGTGCGGCAAACCTGTCCCACCCTCCCTTACCCTCAACGACTATCTGTCCCACCTGTGACAGGGACTGTAATTCCCATATTGGACAGTCCAGCCACCTGAGAACTCACTTTTAGAGCGGAAGCAAGTCTTCCTCGATTTCGAGGGACTGCCTATGAAGATGATGAAGGCCAAATTCCTCCTTAGCTTTGGCTCCATCTGTTCAGTTCTTTCATCCCCTGTGAATATGCTGTGGACAAGTTAAGTGCACATCTGAGTATTTCACTGCTTCCCAGTGGGGGCGATGAGCAAAGCATTTCTCCGCCCATTTGACTATTCAAGGTCACAAAGACCAATACTTGTGAAGCAAGGTCACCGACCCTCCAGCTTTGTCCTGGAGTCTCCAGGATTTAAAGCATTCCCTCCCAGACACTGTGAGCACAACACCCAAGAGACATGTCACAGGGAGCCTCAGGAAACATGCTGCTTTCAATTCCTGTGAACACATTGATTTGTTATAAAAATATTGGAGGTGGTGTAGACAAAGATGCGAAACAGCAGGACACAGCGATTTACTTGTACCTCTTGCAATTTACTGTACTTATATTTGCTGCACATGATGCGGTCTCCTCTACATTGGGGAGACCAAACACGTGGGTGACCGCTTTACGGAACTCCTCCGTTCAGCCCGCAAACGTCATCCCGAGCTTCTGGTCGCCTGCCACTTTAATTCTCCGCTCCACTCCCACTCTGATCTCCCTGTCCTTGGCCTCCTACATAAGAATATAATAGGAGCAGGAGTAGGCCACATGGCCCCTCGAGCCTGCTCCGCCATTTAATACAATCATGGCCGATCCGATCATGGACTCAGCTCCACTTCCCTGCCCGCTCCCCATAACCCCTTATTCCCTTATTGGTTAAGAATGCTCTGATGCTGTTCCAATGAAGTTCAACGCAAGCTCGGGAACAGCACCTCATCTCTCAATTAGGCACTTTACAGCCTTCTGCACTCAACATCGAGTTCACCAATTTCAGACCATAACCACTGCCCAGCTGATTGTGATTCTGTCATTCCCATTTACACCTCTTCTAGACTTATCTTTTTTTCTTAACTCTCTCCTTTTGCCTTGTACAATCAAAGTTAAAGCACATGGGATTAGGGGTAGTGTGCTGACATGGATTGAGAACTGGTTGTCAGACAGGAAGCAAAGAGTAGGAGTAAATGGGGACTTTTCAGAATGGCAGGCAGTGACTAGTCGGGTACCGCAAGGTTCTGTGCTGGGGCCCCAGCTGTTTACACTGTACATTAATGATTTAGACGAGGGGATTAAATGTAGTATCTCCAAATTTGCGGATGACACTAAGTTGGGTGGCAGTGTGAGCTGCGAGGAGGATGCTATGAGGCTGCAGAGCGACTTGGATAGGTTAGGTGAGTGGGCAAATGCATGGCAGATGAAGTATAATGTGGATAAATGTGAGGTTATCCACTTTGGTGGTAAAAACAGAGAGACAGACTATTATCTGAATGGTGACAGATTAGGAAAAGGGGAGGTGCAAAGAGACCTGGGTGTCATGGTACATCAGTCATTGAAGGTTGGCATGCAGGTACAGCAGGCGGTTAAGAAAGCAAATGGCATGTTGGCCTTCATAGCGAGGGGATTTGAGTACAGGGGCAGGGAGGTGTTGCTACAATTGTACAGGGCCTTGGTGAGGCCACACCTGGAGTATTATGTACAGTTTTGGTCTCCTAACCTGAGGAAGGACATTCTTGCTATTGAGGGAGTGCAGCGAAGGTTCACCAGACTGATTCCCGGGATGGCGGGACTGACATATCAAGAAAGAGTGGATCAACTGGGCTTGTATTCACTGGAGTTCAGAAGAATGAGAGGGGACCTCATAGAAACGTTTAAAATTCTGACGGGGTTAGACAGGTTAGATGCAGGAAGAATGTTCCCAATGTTGGGGAAGTCCAGAACCAGGGGACACAGTCTAAGGATAAGGGGGAAGCCATTTAGGACCGAGATGAGGAGGAATTTCTTAACCCAGAGAGTGGTGAACCTGTGGAATTCTCTACCACAGAAAGTTGTTGAGGCTAATTCACTAAATATATTCAAAAAGGAGTTAGATGAAGTCCTTACTACTAGGGAAATCAAGGGGTATGGTGAGAAAGCAGGAATGGGGTACTGAAGTTGCATGTTCAGCCATGAACTCATTGAATGGCGGTGCAGGCTAGAAGGGCCGAATGGCCTACTCCTGCACCTATTTTCTATGTTTCTATGTTTCTAAAGCGTTTGTCCTTTAATCTCTCCTGCCTTCCACCCTATCACAAACCTTCCCTTTTGTTCTTTCCTCCCCTCCCCCTTTCCCTGCTTCTGCACTTAATTAAAACCTGTTACATTTCGAACTTTCTGATGAAGGGTCACTGACCTGAAACGTTAACTCTGTTTCTCTCTCCACAGACGCTGCCTGACCTGTCGAGTATCGCTAGCATTTCCTGCGTTTATTTCAGATTTCCATTGTCCGCAGTATTTTGCTTTTGTATTCGATAAAAAGGCTGTTTGATGGATCATCCAATCCGAGCATGTTCGCCTTCCAATTATCCATGGGAAGGCCAGACACTGCAATGATTGATGTGTCAAATGACCAATGGCGGGACCATGGGGCGGGATCGTTGGAGGAAGACGGTTATCCAACCCCCAGAGGAATAGCTCCAACAAGAGTTGCCAAGTCCCCAACCTAAGTGAGCCAGGCCAATTCCCAGAGCCAAGCCCCACTCCCCTCAATGATAAGAGGCCCTCCCAGCACATCTCTAACAGCCACCTCCAAAATGATCCACAGATCCCTGAAGGTAGCAGGCCAGGTAGATAAGGTGGTTAAAAAGGCATACGGCATAATTGCCTTTATTAGCCGAGGCATTGAATACAAGAGCAGGGAGGTTATGCTTGAACTGTATAAAACAATAGTTAGGCCGCAGCGAGAGTACTTCGTGCAGTTCTGGTCACCACATTACTGGAAAGATGTGATTGCACTAGGGAGGGTACAGAGGAGATTTACGAGGATGTTGCCAGGACTGGAGAATTTTAACTATGATGAAAGATTGGATAGGCTGGGTTTGTTTTCTTTGGAACAGAGGAGACTGAGGGGAGACCTTATTGAGGTGTATACAATTATGAGGGGCCTGGATAGAGTGGATAGGAAGGAACTGTTTCCCTTAGCAGAGGGGTCAACAGCCGGGGCATAGATTTAAAGTAATTGGTAGGAGGTTTAGAGGGGAATTTTCTTCACCCAGAGGGTGCTGGGGGTCTGGAACGCACTGCCTGAAAGTGTGGTAGAGGCAGAAACCCTCATGTAAGCATGTAAGAAGTACTTGGATGTGCACTTGAAGTGCCGTAACCTACAGGGCTACGGACCTAGAACTGCACGCAGTACTCTTGCTGCGGCCTAACTATTGTTTTATACAGTTCAAGCATAACCTCCCTGCTCTTGTATTCAATGCCTCGGCTAATAAAGGCAATTATGCCGTATGCCTTTTTAACCACCTTATCTACCTGGCCTGCTACCTTCAGGGATCTGTGGACCATCTTGGAGGTGGCTGTTAGATAGCTCTTTATCGGCCGGTGCGGACACGATGGGCCGAAATGGCCTCCTTTCATGCTGTAAATTTCTGTGGTTCTATGAAGGCATCTCCTGCCAGTTGCATATTGCAGCTTCCCTTCGAATATGAGACTGGAACATCAGAACTGGAGTAGGCCATTCAGCTGCTCGACTCTGTTCAATTAGATTGTGACTGATCTGTGCCTTAACTTCATTTACCTGCCTTGGTGCTTTAATTATTAATACTCCAGGGACTTGAGCACAAAAATCTAGGCTGACACTGCAGTGCAGTGCTGAGGGAGTGCCGCACTGTTGGAGGTGTTGACTTTCGGATGAGACGTTAAAGCGAGGCCCCGTCTGCCCTCTCAGCTGGACGTAAAAGATCCCACGGCACTATTTCGAAGAAGAGCAGGGGAGATATCCCTGGTGTCCTGGTCAATACTTAGTCCTCAATCAACATAACAAACAAACAGATTATCTGGTCATTATCACATTGCTGTGTGTGGAGCTTGCTGTGCACAAATTGGCTGCAGTGTTTTCCACATTACAACAGTGACTACACTTCAAAAAGTACTTCATTGTCTGTAAAGTGCTTTGGGATGTCCGGTGGTTGTGAAAGGTGCTATAGAAATGCAAGTCTTTCTTGCTCAACAAAAATCTATCAATCTGAGTTTTGAAATTTTGAAATGAGCCCCAGCCTCATCAGCTTTTTGGGGAGAGAGTTCCTGATTTCCATTGCCTTTCATGTGAAGCACAGTGGTTATGTTACGGGACCAGTAATCCATGAGGCTTAGGTTAATGATTTGGGGACAGGAGTTCAAATCCCTCCACAGCAAGTGGAGAACGTTAATTCCATTAAATCAGGAATTTAGGAAAAAGGCGAGAGCTAGAAATTGCGCAGCACTGGGCTGGGGCGCTGGGCCTCCTGCGGGAGCGCAAAAATATCGTCGGGTGCTGAACAATTGATTCCAACGAGGACGTCCGGTGTAGCGCTCCAAGAAGGACGTGGACCGCTAAGTCAAGCGCTACCTCTTCCCTTCGAGCGCTAAAGGGACTGAGAGAGGCGGTGTCGGCGGAGTGTTGAGCGATGTTGCATACAGCGCTGCCAGATTCACCGGCACCTCCCCTCCCTTACAGGGAACGGCCAAAACTGCAGGAATTGGGACGAAGGCTGGCAATGATGGACGGCCCCCCTGTGCGATACGCGCAGAGCAGCCCCGAGCCCTCTGAGGGAGCGCAGGGCTCAGCAACCGCGGGCTGGAGAAACAACCAACATACACCACACTGGGGTCGTGATAACATGATGTCCCTCCCCGACCACCACTGCCTTTAATCAGCGCTCCCCCAAGCGGCCGGCCCAGGTGACAACGCCTCCCGCAGCTGCCGTTGTCGACGCACCGGATGACGTCACAATCTCTGGGGCGCGAGAGAGCGAGGTGATAAGTGTTATCGTCAGCATAAACCTGCCAGGGAAGTTCGCGGGAGTGTCGGTGATTTTTTTCTGCATTCGCTCACTAACTCCTTAGCACCTCGTTGCCGCCCCCCGCAGGCACGAACGGGAGGTGCAGACCAGGCCAACTTCACCCCCCGGCCCCAGTATCAGTAATGCTGACCCTGAAACTACCAGATTGTTGTAAAAGTCACCTGGTTCATCTGAATGAAACTCTGACTGGCCCAGCTCCAATGTGAAGTTTATGGGCCATTGTTCTGGACTCCCGCAGCAGACGCTTGTGAACACCACCAGCATTTATTGCCTGTCCCTAACTCACAGAATGTGGGTTTCGCTGACAAGGCCACCATTTATTGGCCAGCCCTAGTTGCCCTTGAGAAGGTGGTGTTGGGACGCGTGTGGTGAAGGTGCTGTTAAGTAGGATTGTGACCCAGCGACGATGAAGGAACGACGATATATTTACAAGTCAGGCTGATGTGTGACTCGGAGGGGAACGTGGAGACAGTGGTGTTCCCATGCACCCGCTGCCCTGGTCCTTCAGGGGTGGGCAATTATTTGGGCTTGAGGGCCGCTTAAATAGTTTTGCTAAGCTGTTGCGGGCCGCCCACTTAAAATTCACTGTTGTAATGTGAGAAACGCGGCAGCCAATTTATGCACAGCAAGCTCCCACAGACAGCAATGTGATAATGCCCAGGTAATCTGTTTTTGTTATGTTGATTGAGAGATAAGTATTGGCCAGAACACCGGGGATAACTCCCCTGCTCTTCTTCAAAATAGTGCCATGGGATCTTTTACATCCATCTCAGGGGGAAGACGGGGCCTCGGTTTAACGTCTCGACCAAAAGACAGCACCTCTGACTGTGCAGCCCTCCCTCAGCACTGCACTGGAGTGTCAGCCTGGATTTATGTACTGAAGTCTCTGGAGTGGGACTTGAACCCACAACCTTCTGACTCAGAGGCAAGTGCGTTGCCCACAGAGCCACAGATGAAACTGTAACAACAGTTACATAGACTCAGAGATTCAGAGCAATTTATGGCATAGAAGTAGGCCATTCAGCCCATCGTGTCTGTGCCGGTCAAAACGGAACCCACGACCTGTTGAGTTAAAGATCATTTACGCATTATCTGATTGGTGTTTGTGGCAGCTTGCTGTGCACAAATTGGCTGCCACGTTTCTCACAGTACAACAGTGACTGCGCTCCAAAAAGTATTTCATTGGCTGTGAAGTATTTGGGATATCCTGAGGTCATGAATAAATGCCTTCTTGTACCATCTACACCATCACAGTGTTCAAATCAAACTGATTGCACGGCCACCCTAACCCACTCTTTCCAAGGAACCTCCAATTGTGGAACTCCTCTCCTCCCTCACTTTCCCCTCCCTCACTCTCTCCCCTCCCTCGTCTCCCCTCCTTCACCTTCCCCAACCCCCAGTCTCTCCTCCCCCAGTCTCCCCTACCCCAGTCTTCCCACCCCACCCTCCCCTCCCCCAGTCTCCCCTCCCCCACTCTGCCCTCTCCCAGGCTCCCCTCCCTCACTCTCCCCTCACTCACGCTCCCCTCCCTCACTCTCCCCCTCACTATCCCCTCCCTCAGTCTCCCCTTCCTCATCCTCCCCTCCCCCCGTCTCCCCTCCCCCACTCTCCCCCCTCACTCTCCCCTCCCCCACTCTCCCCTCCCCCAGTCTCCCCCCCTCACCCTCCCCGCCCCCAGTCTCCTGTCCTTCACTCTCCCCTCACCAGTCTTCCCTCCCCCACTCTTCTCTTCCCCTGTCTCCACTCCCTCACTCTCCCCTCCCTCAGTCTTCCCTCCCTCACTCTCCCCTCCTTCACTCCCCCCTCCCCTCCTCCCTCACTGCACCTCCCCTCCCTCACTCTCCCCTCCCTCAGACTCCCCCTTCACTCTCCCCTCCCCTAGTCTCCCCTCCCTCAGTCTCTCCCCTCCCTCATACACCCCTCACTCACTCTCCCCTCCCCCACTCTCCCCTCACTCTCTCCTCCCCTCCCTCTCTCCTCCCTCACTCTCCCCTCCCTCACTCTCCCCTCACTCTCCCCTTACTCCCCCCTCTCCCCTCCCCCACTCTCCCCCTCAGTTTCACCCTCACTTTCCCCTCTCTCACTCTCCCCTCACTCCCTCTCCCCTCCCTCACTCCCCCTCCCCTCCCTCACTCTCCACTCTCTCATTCTCCCCTCACTCACTCTTCCCTCCCTCACTCTCCCCTCCCATTCTCCACTCCCTCCCTCTCTCCTCCCTCATTCACCCCTCCCTCCCTTTCCCCTCCCTCACTCTCCCCTCCCTCACTCTCCACTCCCTCACTCTCCCCTCCCTCTCCCCTCCCCTCACTCTCCCCTCCCTCCCTCTACCCTCACTCTCCCCTCCCCTCCCTCACTCTCCCCTCCCTCAGTCCCCCCTCCCACCTACAGTCTTTGAGCTAAGCCTGACACCCTTGCACCGACACTATCTGCCTGATCTGGTTTTCTGTCCTACTCTTTCCCTCCCTTGCACCCCGGCCTCTGACCCTTCACCTTGGCTGTTCAATGAATCAGTTGTATTTGTCGGCCGCGTTAGGACGGGCTGTGATTTCCCTGTGTTGCATCGTATCCACACCAAATATTGAGGACAAGCAGTGAGAGGTTCCCAGTGGTCTGCATTTGACCTGCGAGCAGCACTAAGTTGCACTTACTCCCATTCCTTGCGCTTGGCCTGTGGGGTGCTCTGCATCTTGTGAGCTTGATGAGCTTTGATGATGTCCCGCTGCTCTACGATGCCCCCTCTTCTCCGCTTAATGACATGGGGGCTGAGGGGGAAGTCAGGGTCATCGAAGGGGAAGGGGCTGAGTCCCAGTATGGGAATATCGAAGAAGCTGCTGGCCTCAAAGGGGAAGTGTGTGTCGAGGTCTTGGGCCTTGGCATCGTAGACCATGTTGTAAC
Source organism: Pristiophorus japonicus (assembly GCF_044704955.1). Classification (NCBI taxonomy): domain Eukaryota; kingdom Metazoa; phylum Chordata; class Chondrichthyes; family Pristiophoridae; genus Pristiophorus; species Pristiophorus japonicus. Next base: position 149,305,309 of record NC_091984.1, on the reverse strand, counting down.
TGGCTGCATTGGACACCAAGCCGTCAGGCACAGACAGTGGGTGTAGCAGCCCGCACAGCTTTCTCTCCGGCTCCTGCTGGGGGCTGTCACCCGTGCTCGTGTCTTGCACGCCCACGCCCACTGGCTCCTGTATTGGAAGGAGAAGGTCTTTAGGACTCGGCTCCTTCAAAGCTCCGAATGTCTGATCCAAAATAGAATTGGAGCTTCCTGCTGCAAAGCCCAACATCTTTGGCACCTTTGAGAGAAAGACAGAGGGAAAAAGAAAATGGATGGTCAGAATTCGAACCACAACTCACATTTATACATAGAAACATAGAGACATAAAAATTTACAGCGAAGAAGGAGGCCATTTCAGCCCATTGTGCCCACGCCGGCCGACAAAGAAGTGCACGGTCCTTGGTCAGCAGCCCTGAAGGTTACATATAAACCTACGAACAATGACGGAAAGGCAAAGAGCACCCAGCCCAACCAATCTGCCTCACACAACTGCGACACCCCTTATACTGAAGCATTCTACACTCCACCGCAACCAGAGTAATGTGATCTCCTGGGAGAGGCAAAAACCAGATAAAAACCCAGACTAATTTAGGGAGAAAAAAAATCTGGGAAAATTCCTCTTCGACCCATCCGGGCGATCGAAACGAATCCAGGAGATCACCCTGGCCGTATTCGATTCTCTGCAGTACTTACTATTATATTTGCGCCGTCCAACAAATGGTCATCCAGTCTAATCCAATTACCAGCTCTAGGTCTGTAACCCTGCAGATTACTGCACCTTTAATGTTGCAAAGCATGCTTCACAGGTGCATTATCAGATAAAATTTGACACCGAGCCACATAAGGAGATATTAGGACAGGTGAGATAGGTTTTAAGGAGCATCTTAAAGGAGGAAAGAGAGGTGGAGAGGTGGAGAGGTTTAAGGAAGAGAATCCCAGAGCTTGGGGCCCAGGCCACCGATGGTCGAGCGATTATAATCAGGGATGCTCAAGAGGCCAGAATTGGAAGAGCGCAGATACCTCGGTGGGCGGTGGGATTGGAGGAGATGACAGAGATAGGGAGGGATGAGGCCATGGAGGAATTTGAATGCAAGGATGGGAATTTGTAAATGGAGGTGTTGCCAGACCGGGAGCCAATGCTGATATCCGAGCTCAGTGTTCTCAGAACTATGGAAAACAATTGAACCTAACCCTCCAAGCATGAATCGGAAGTGATCAGTATGGCTGCCAGTTGTTTAGAGTGTTCGAGTTCACTCTCCACTGAGATCAAGGGAAAGTTAAATCGGAGGGAGGTGGGGTAAATGGTCAGCCCATCCCATCACGTCAGCTTCACGCCGGGAGGGATCGGTTACAGAGTCTCCCTGGGTCTAATCGCCCTCAGCTCACCCACAGAGAATATAAACTAGCAAACTGAGAAGCTCCAGACCTGAGCGATGAGGCTGCACCAGATCAGGCGCAGAAGATTTGGGGCACGGGAATCAGTAAATCATTCCAAGAAGGTGACAGATAGCAAATAATTTCCAGCCTGCTCCTCCCTGAGAGCTAATCCGAACACTAACCCAAACCCGAACAATAAAACTAACCCAAACCATTACTCTAAATCTAACACTAAAACTAAAACTAACCCAAACCATAACCCTAACACTAACGCTAACACTAACACTAACCCTAACCCAAACACTAAAACTAACCGAAACCATAACACTAACACAAACAATAAAAGTAAAACTAATCCAAACCACAACGCTAACACTAATGCGAACCCTAACACTTATTCAAAACCTGAACACGAACACGAAAACTAAAAGGAACACTAACCCGAACTCTAACCCTAACCCTAACCATAACACGAACACTAACACGAACATGAACACTAACACTAACACGAACCCAAACACTAACACTAATCCTAACCCTAACCCTAACACTAACCCTAACACTAACCCGAACACGAACACTAACACTAACACTAACACTAACCCTAAACATCACACTAAGCCTTACACTAACCCTAACACTAACACGAGCACTAACCCGAACACTAACACTAACACTAACACTAACACTAACACTAACCCTAACTCTAACACTAACCCTAACACTAACCCTAACATTAACCCAAACCCTAACCCTAACACTAACACGAACTCAAACATTAACACTAACCCTAAGACTAAAACGAACCCTAACCCTAACACTAACCCTAATACTAACCCAAACCCTAACCCTAACACTAAGACTAACACTAACCCTAACACGAGCACGAACACTAACTCTAACACTAACACTAACCCTAACCCTAACCCTAATACTAACCCCAACCCTAACACTAAGACTAACACGAAACCTAACACTAGCACTAACACTAACCCTAACCATAACCCTAACACTAACACTAACACTAACCCTAACCCTAACCTTAACACTAACCCTAATACTAACCCTAAGACTAACACTAACCCTAACACTAAGACTAACCCTAACCCTAACCCGAACCCTAACACTAACACTAACACTAACCCTAATCCTAACACTAACACTAACATTAACCCTAACCCTAACACTCACCCTAATACTAATCCTAACCCTAAATGCAGATTCCTGATCCCGATGGCCTGAATGAAGGCACGGCAAAGCCCGCTTTACAAGAGGGGAATCCTGAGCAGCAGCCTGATAATGCTTCCCTGGTCTAACAGCCCAAAAATCTGCCTATTGTCTGCTCTCTACTCCTCACAGCTCAAGTGATCAGTCTCGCCACACTGACACACTGCATCGCTCCCTCTGAGGCTTCACGGCATGCGATTGGTAAAAGGAAAAATAACACTGCACGTTAAAACTGGATGAATTCTCCCACACCCAGCCTGACATGTCTCTCAGTGTTGGTATTGTTAACCAACTTCTTGATTAAACAAAGACAACTGTAGCCCAAATAATACAATGTCTATGATACATAGAAACATAGAAACATAGAAAATAGGTGCAGGAGTAGGCCATTCGGCCCTTCGAGCCTGCACCGCCATTCAATGAGTTCATGGCTGAACATGCAACTTCTGTACCCCATTCTTGCTTTCTTGCCATACACCTTGATCCCCTTAGTAGTAAGGACTACATCTAACTCCTTTTTGAATATATTTAGTGAATTGGCCTCAACAACTTTATGTGGTAGAGAATTCCACAGGTTCACCACTCTCTGGGTGAAGAAGTTTCTCCTCATCTCGGTCCTAAATGGCTTACCCCTTATCCTTAGACATAGACACATACGGTGTGTTATATATACTGGAGTGTTATACACAGTAATATATGGTCTGTTATATATACCTATAGAGGAGCGTTATACACAGTAATATATGGTGTGTTATATATAGAGGAGCATTATGCACAGTAATATATGGCGAGTTATTAGGCCCTTGTCTCAGATAGCTAGACCATTACACAAAGGTGATTCCTTACCATGAAAGGGTTAAATGCAACTTAATACCAATCAACGTAAAGTTTAACTGGCACCAAGGTGATGGGCACCATAAATGTCTGAGCTGCACACACACAGCAGTGTGTCAGCATTGTCACTCACATCAGCTCTTCACGGGATTTAACAAATGCCAGCCACACCGCTGCCGTTTGTTCCGGTTTGTTCCACTTTTTGTGGGCGGTTTTTCGAGGGACTGCCTATGATGATACACAGTAACATGTGCTGTGTTATATATAGAGGAGTGTTATACACAGTGACATATGGTGTGTTATACATACAGAATTTTTATACACTGTAATATTCAGTGTGTTATATACAAAGGTGTGTTATACACAGTAAAATATATAGTTTTATATGTAGAGGAGTGTTATACACAGCAACAAATGGTGTGTTATATACAGAGGAATGTTATACACTATAACTTACGGTGTGTTATATGTAGAGGAGTGTTATACACAGTAACATATGGTGTGTTATATATAGAGGAGTGTTATATACAGTAACATATGGTGTGTTATATATAGAGGAGTGTTATACACATTGACATACAGTGTTTTATAAAAAGGATTGTTATACACAGTAACATACTGTGTGTTATATATAGAGGAGTATTATACACAGTAATATATGGTGGGCTATATATAGAGATGTGTTATACACAGTAACATACGGTGTGTTATATACAAAGGTGTGTTATACACAGTAAAATATGTAGATTTATATGTAGAAGAGTGTTATACACAGCAACAAATGGTGTGTTATATACAGAGGAGTGTTATACACTATAACTTACTGCGTGTTATATGTAGAGGAGTGTTATACACAGTAACAGTCCCCAATAAGGGAATTAAGGGTTACGGGGAGCGGGCCGGTAAGTGGAGCTGAGTCCACGGCCAGATCAGCCATGATCTTGTTGAATGGCGGAGCAGGCTCGAGGGGCTAGATAGCCTCCTCCTGTTCCTAATTCTTATGTTCTTATATATAGAGATGTGTTGTACACAGTAACATATGATGTGTTATATATATAGGAGTGTTGTACACACTAACATATCGTGTGTTCTATATAGAGATGTGTTATATACAGTAACATACGGTGTGTTATATATAGAGGAGTGTTATACACAGCAACGTTTGCTATGTTTTATACATAGAGATGTGTTGTAGACACAGACATATGGTGTATTATAAATAGAGTGGTCTCTGCAGAAGAGCGAGACATAGCAAAATACGATGTATTATATATAGAGAAGTGTTATTCACAGTGACATATCATGTGTTATATACACAGTATTGTTATACACAGTAAAATACAATACACACAGGTATGTTATACACATTAACATACAGTTGTTATGTATAGAGGGGTGTTATACAATGCAGGGAACAGCACCAACCCCTGTACATGGCCTTCTTCGACCTCACAAAAGCCTTCGACACTGTCAACCGTGAGGGATTATGGACCGTCCTCCTCAGATTCAGCTGCTCTCAAAAGTTTGTCACAATCCTCTGCCTGCTCCATGATGGCATGTAAGCCGTGATCCTGACCAATGGATCCACCAGAGACCCATTCCACGTCTGAACCGGTGTCAAGAGGGCTGTGTCATCGCACCAACGCTCTTCTTAATCTTCCTTGCTGCAATGCTCCACCTCACCCTCAGCAAGCTCCCCGCTGGAGTGGAGCTAAATTACAGGACAAACGGGAATCTGTTCAACCTCCGACGCCTCCAGGCCAGATCCAGGGTCGTTCCATCCTCCGTCATCGAATTACCAGTGTCTGCGCACATTCAGAGGCCGAACTCCATGCCATCGTCAACACCTTCACTGAGGCATACGAGAGCATGGGTCTTACACTAAACACCTGTAAGACAAAGGTCCTCCACTAACCTGATCCCGCTACACAGCACTGCCCCTCGGTAATTACAATCCACAACAAGGCCGTGGACAATGTGGATCATTTTCCATACCTCGGGGGCCTACTGTCAACAAGGGTAGACATCGACAAAGAGGTCCAACACTGCCTTCAGTGTGCCAGCGCAGCCTTTGGTCGCCTGAGGAAGGGAATGTTTGAAGACCAGGACCTCAAACCCGGCACCAAGCTCATGGTCTGCAGAGCAGTAGTGATACCCGCCCTCCTATATACTTCAGAGACATGGACTATGTACAGCAGGCACCTCAAAACACTGGAGAAGTACCACCAATGCTGCCTCCGCAAGATCCTGCAAATCCATTGGCAGGATAGGCGCACCAACGTCCGTGTCTCACTCAGGCCAACATCCCCAGCATCGAAGCACTGACCACGTTCGATCAGCTCTGCTGGACGGGCCACATCGTCCGCATGCCCGACACAAGACTCCCAAAACAAGCGCCATTTTCAGAGCTCTGACACGGCAAATGAGCCGAAGGTGGGCAGAGGAAATGTTTCAAGGATACCCTCAAAGCCTCCTGACACCTGGGAATCTCTGACCCAAGACCGCCCAAATTGGAGGGCGCTGAGCACCTCGAGTCTCTTTGCCGAGAGCAAGCTGAAGCCAAGCATCGACAGCGGAAGGAGCATGCGGCAAACCAGACTCCCCACCCACCCATTCCTTCAACCACCGTTTTCCCCACCTGTGACAAAGACCGTAGGTCCCACATTGGAAACTTCAGTCACCTGAAAACTCATTTCTAGTGTGGAAGCAAGTCATCCTCGACTCCGAGGGACTGCCTATGATGATGGTTATATATAGAGGAATGTTATACATGGTTAATTGCGCTGTGTTAAATATAGTGGAGTGTTATACACAGTGACATATGGTATGTTATATATACATGAGTGTTATACACCATGACATATAGTGTGATATATATAGAGTGTTATACATGGTGACATACAGTGCAATATATAGGCAGGTGTGTTATATACAGCAACATACAGTCTGTAATATACATAGGCGTTTTATACCGAGTAACATATGGTGTGTTATATAACTATTTTTAGTTGAACCAATAATCAAGTGCCCCTTGATTAAAGGAGGAACTGAAACTGATAAACATAGACAAATTAAAGCTTTAACATTAAATGGATCAAATTAAAATTTGGTTGCCGTGGGTGATGATGCTCTCCAGTCCCTCTGGCGCCCACCTCTCGCGGAAGGCCGCGAGCGTACCGGTGAACACCGCGTGCTCCATCTCCAGGGACACCCTGGCTCGGATGTAACCGCGGAAGAGAGGCAGGCAGTCGGGTTGAACGACCCCCTCGACCGCCCGCTGCCTGGACCGGCTGATGGCCCCCTTGGCCGTGCCCAGGAACAGTCCTGCGAGGAGGCCTTCTGACCTACCTGCTCCCCTCCGCACAGGGTGCCCAAAGATCAGGAGTGTGGGACTGTAGAGCAACCAGAATTTGAGGAACGGCCCCTTAAATATTGGAAGATGGGCTGCAACCTCATACATTCAACATATACATGAAAATTACAGGTGGGTTGGAAGCCCATTAACCGACTTAAAAACTTATTGCACGGGACTGCTCCATGCACCACCCTCCAATAAATATGGGAGGACTCTCGGGTAGAGTGCACTCCATCGGGGGACTCCCGCCTCCTCCGGACGGCAAGATGGTGTGCCATGATGTGTCTGGATGGCAGCCGAGGATGGCAAGGTGGAAAGTGTGCAGGAGCAGCCTGTACAGCAATCCTCTCCATGCAGAACTGAAAGGCACAGAGGGGATTTCCCGGAGGTGGCTCAAGTTTTGAGGCGCCGGCTCCCGAGGGAGGTTTCGGGGCTTGGCGGCGATGAGGAATTCCATCCGGACGGGGTCAGTTCGGATGGGATCGCCCCACGTGCTTGAGCCTCCTCAACACATCTAACGGAGTCAGGGCCCAGCGCTGTTTTTAGCGACTCGATGGCATTGGCCATGAGCCGGACGCCAGCCCAGGATAGGCGCCGCGCCAGCACGTCTGGCGCCATCCAGCCCGCTCCTCCGCCGTCGAGCAGGTCCCTGACCCTGGTCACCTCGCCAGCCACAGCACTCTCATCTGCCTGTCACCTAAAACCGCAGTCATGGAGGTACAGATTCCTGAGCAGCGGCTCCTGCAGCACAGCCGCCACTCCAGACGGGGGAGACCTGCACTTGGTGGCAACTCTGTTCCAGACCCTGATGAGTTCCTGGTAAAAGACAGGCAGCCCGCGCATGACGGTCCTGATGCCCCCCCAGGCTCACAAACAGGAGCTGCATGTCATAATTGAGGCTGTACTGCTGACGGAAGAAATACGTCGCCAGCGCACACCATCTAGGAGGAGGCTCGACGTACAGATATCTCTGCAGGGTCTGAAGATGGAAAGGCGCGTGCTGGGTACTAACACACACCAATGACTGACCACCCTCCCTAAGCGGGAGACTCAGAACCGCAGCAGAGACCCAGTGCTTCCTGTTGTTCCAGAAGAAGTCCACCAGCTTCTTCTGTATCTTGGCAACAAACGCAGGGGGAGGGATCAAAGTGACCAACTGGCATAGAGGAGTGCTACACAAGTGACATATTGATATGTTATTTACACAGGAGTGTTATACACCATGTCATATGTTATGTTATACACACAGGAGTGTTATATACAGTAACCTACGGTGTGTTATATATACAGGAGTGTTATACACAGCAACATATGGTGTGTTATATATAGCGGACCATTATACAGAGTAACATACGGTGTGTTATATTTTCCGTAGTGTTATACACAGTAACATAACGTGTGTTATTTTTATAGGAGTGTTATACACATGTAAAATAAGGTGTGTTACATATATAGTAGTGTTATACACAGTGACATATGGTGTGTTATGTATAGAGGAGTGTTATACACATGTAAAATACGGTGTGTTACATATAGAGTAGTGTTATACACAGTAACATATGGTGTTTTATATATACAGGTGTGTTATACACAGTTACATGTGGAGTGTTATATATAGAGGAATGTTATATACAGTATCATATGGTGTTTTATATATACAGGCGTGTTATACACAGTAACATATGGTTTGTTATATATAGAGGAGTTGTTACACACAGTATCATACGGTGTGTTATAAATACCCGAGTGTTATAAGCAGTAACATATGATCTGTTATATATAGAGGAGTGTTATACACAGTAACATACGGTGTGTTAAATATAGAGATGTGTTATACACGGTAACATACGATCTGTTTTATATAGAGCAGTGCTATACACAGTAACAAAAGATGGATTATATATCGAGGAGTGTTATACACAGTAACATATGGTGTGTTATAGAAAGAGGAGTGTTATAACATAAGAACAGAAGAATTAGGAACAGGAGTAGGCCGTCTAGCCCCTCGAGCCTGCTCCGCCATTCAACAAGATAATGGCTGATCTTGCCGTGGACTCAACTCCACTTACCAGCCCGCTCCCCATAACCCTTAATTCCCTTATTGAAAAAAATCTATATCTGTGACTTGAATACATTCAATGAGCTAGCCTCAACTGCTTCCTTGGGCAGAGAATTCCACAGATTCACAACCCTCTGGGAGAAGAAATTCCTTCTCAACTCGGTTTTAAATTGTCTCCCCTGTATTTTGAGGCTGTGCCCCCGAGTTCTAGTCTCCCCGACCAGTGGAAACAACCTCTCTGCCTCTATCTTGTCTATCCCTTTCATTATTTTAAATGTTTCGAGAAGATCACCCCTCATCCTTCTGAACTCCAACGAGTAAAGACCCAGTCTACTCAATCTATCAGCATAAGGTAACCCCCTCATTTCCGGAATCAGCCTAGTGAATCGTCTCTGTACTCCCTCCAAGGCTAGTATATCCTTCCTTAAGTAAGGTGACCAAAACTGCACGCAGTACTCCAGGTGCGGCCTCACCAATACACTGTACAGTTGCAGCAGAACCTCCCCGCTTTTGTACTCCATCCCTCTCGCAATGAAGGCCAACATTCCATTCGCCTTCCTGATTACCTGCTGCACCTGCAAACTAACTTTTTGGGATTCATGCACAAGGACCCCCAGGTCCCTCTGTACCGCAGCATGTTGTAATTTCTCCCCATTCAAATAATATTCCCTTTTACTGTTTTTTTTTCCAAGGTGGATGACCTCACATTTTCCAACATTGTATTCCATCTGCCAAACCTTAGCCCATTCGCTTAACCTATCTAAATCTCTTTGCAGCCTCTCTGTGTCCTCTACACAACCTGCTTTCCCACTAATCTTTGTGTCATCTACAAATTTTGTTACACTACACTCTGTCCCCTCTTCCAGGTCATCTATGTATATTGTAAACAGTTGTGGTTCCAGCACCGATCCCTGTGGCACACCACTAACCACCGATTTCCAATCCGAAAAGGACCCATTTATCCCGACTCTCTGCTTTCTGTTCGCCAGCCAATTCTCGATCCATGCTAATATATTTCCTCTGACTCCGCGTACGTTTATCTTCTGCAGTAACCTTTGGTGTGGCACCTTATCGAATGCCTTTTGGAAATCTAAATACACTACATCCATCAGTACATCTCTATCCACCATGCTCATTATATCTTCAAAGAATTCCAGTAAATTAGTTAAACATGATTTCCCCTTCATGAATCCATGTTGCGTCTGCTTGATTGCACTATTCCTATCTAGATGTCCCGCTATTTCTTCCTTAATGATAGTTTCAAGCATTTTCCCCACTACCCAGCCTATAGTTACCTGCCTTTTGTCTGCCCCCTTTTTTAAACAGAGGAGTTACATTAGCTGCTTTCCAATCCGCTGGTACCTCCCCAGAGTCCAGAGAATTTTTGTAGATTATAACGAATGCATCTGCTCTAACTTCCGGCATCTCTTTTAATACCCTGGGATGCATTTCATCAGGACCAGGGGACTTGTCTACCTTGAGTCCAATTAGCCTGTCCAGCACTACCTCTCCAGTGATAGTGATTGTCTCAAGGTCCTCCCTGCCCACATTCACGTGACCAGCAACTTTTGGCATGGTTTTTGTGTCTTCCACTGTGAAGGCCGAAGCAAAATAATTGTTTAAGGTCTCAGCCATTTCCACATTTCCCATTATTAAATCCCCCTTCTCATCTTCTGAGGGACCAACATTTACTTTAGTCACTCTCTTCCGTTTTATATATCGGTAAAAGCTTTTACTATCTGTTTTTTTTCGTAATCTATCTTTCCTTTCTTTATTGCTTTTTTAGTCATTCTTTGCTGTCGTTTAAAATTTTCCCAATCTTCTAGTTTCCCACTAACCTTGGCCACTTTATATGCATTGGTTTTTAATTTGATACTCTCCTTTATTTCCCTGGTTATCTACGGCTGGTTATCCCTTCTCTTACCGCCCTTCTTTTTCATTGGAATATATTTTTGTTGAGCATTATGAAAGAGCTCCTTAAAAATCCTCCACTGTTCCTCAATTGTGCCATTTCCTCATTTAGTCTGTGTTCCAAGTTTACTTTAGCTAACTCTGCTCTCATCACACTGTAGTCCCCTTTGTTTAAGCATAGTACGCTCGTTTGAGACACTACTTCCTCACCCTCAATCTGTGTTACAAATTCAACCATACTGTGATCACTCATTCCGAGAGGATCTTTTACTAGGAGATCATTTATTATTCCTGTCTCATTACACAGGACCAGATCTAAGATAGCTTGCTCCCTTGTAGGTTCTGTAACTTACTGTTCTAAGAAACAATCCCGCATGCATTCTATGAATTCCTCCTCAAGACTACCCCGTGCGATTTGATTTGACCAATCGATACGTCGGTTAAAATCCCCCATGATTACTGCCGTTCCTTTTTCACATGCCTCTATTATTCCCTTGATTATTGTCCGCCCCACCATGAAGTTATTATTTGGGGGCCTATAAACTACGCCCACCAGTGACTTTTTCCCCTTATTATCTCTAATCTCCACCCACAATGATTCAACATTTTGTTCATTCGAGCCAATATCATCTCTCACAACTGCCCTGATATCATCCTTTATTAACAGAGCTACCCCACCTCCTTTCCCTTCTTGTCTATTCTTCCAAATTGTCAGATATCCCTGTATGTTTAATTCCCAGTCTTGGCCACCCTGCAACCACGTTTCTGTAATGGCCACCAAATCATACCCATTTGTAATGATTTGTGCCGTCAACTCATTTACTTTATTTCGAATGCTGTGTGCGTTTAGGTAGAGTGTTTTAATACTAGTTTTGAAACCATGATTTTTAGTTTTGACCCCTCCTGCAGCCCCTTTATATTCATACATATTGTCTCTTCCTATCACCTTGTGGTTTACACTTACCCCAGTGCTACTCTGCTCTGTTGCCTCCTGCCTTTTGCATTCTTCCTTGGGGTCCTGTTCATCTCTCACCCAATCTAACTAGCTCAGAGCCCTCTCCTGGGTTCCGAATACTCCTCTCATTGAGGTACCGAGCTTTCAGGCTTGCCTTTTTATTACACTTTGACCCTTTAGAATTTTGCTGTACATTGGCCCATTTTGTTTTTTGCCTTGGGTTTACACAGTAACATTTGATTTGTTATATGTAGAGGACATTTATACACAGTAACATACGGTGTGTTATATATAGGGGACAGTTAAACACAGTAACATATGGTGTGTTATATACACCGGAGTGTTATACATTCAAGAAAGATTGGATCAACTGGGCTTGTATTCACTGGAGTTCAGAAGAATGAGAGGGGACCTCATAGAAACGTTTAAAATTCTGATGGGTTTAGACAGGTTAGATGCAGAAAGAATGTTCCCAATGTTGGGGAAGTCCAGAACCAGGGGTCACAGTCTGAGGATAAGGGGTAAGCCATTTAGGACCGAGATGAGGAGAAACTTCTTCACCCAGAGAGTGGTGAACCTGTGGAATTCTCTACCACAGAAAGTAGTTGAGGCCAATTCACTAAATATATTCAAAAGGGAGTTAGATGAAGTCCTTACTACTCGGGGGATCAAGGGTTATGGCGAGAAAGCAGGAAGGGGGTACTGAAGTTTCATGTTCAGCCATGAACTCATTGAATGGCGGTGCAGGCTAGAAGGGCTGAATGGCCTGCTCCTGCACCTATTTTCTATGTTTCTATGTTTCTACTATAAATATGGTGTATTATATATAGAGGAGTGTTGTATACATTTAACATATGGTGTGTTATATATAGAGGAGTGTTATACACAGTAACATACGGTGTTTTATATATACAGGATTGGTAAACAAAGTAATATAAGGTGTGTTATATATAGAGGACAGTTACACACAGTAACATATGGTGTGTTATACATAGAGGACAGTTATACACAGTAACATACAGTGTGTTATATATAGATTAGTGTTATACACAGTAACATAAGGTGTGTTATATATAGAGGACAGTTACACACAGTAACATATGGTGTGTTATATATAGAGGTGCGTTATAGTAATATACGGTGTGTTATACATAGAAGACAGTTATACACAGCAAAATACGGTGTGTTATATATAGATTAGTGTTATATACAGTAACATAAGGTGTGTTATATATAGAGGACAGTTATACACAGTAACATATGGTGTGTTACATATAAAGGACTGTTATACACAGTAACATACGGTGTGTTATATATACCGGAGTGTTATACACAATAAGATATGGTGTTTTATATATACCGGAGTGTTATACACAGTAACATACAGTCTGTTATATATAGAGGAGTTTTATATACAGTAATATATGGTGTGTTTTATATAGAGGAATGTTATACACAGTAACATACAGTGTTTTATATGTAAAGGATTGGTAAACAAAGTAACATATGGTGTGTTATATATAGAGGACAATTATACACAGTAATATACGGCGTGTTACATATAGAGGTGTGTAATACACAGTAACATGTGGTGTGTTATACATAGAGGACAGTTTTACACATTAACATACGGTATGTTATATATAGATTAGTGTTATACACAGTCACATTAGGTGTGTTATATATAGAGGAATGTTATACACAGTAACATACGGTGTGTTATATATAGAGGAATGTTATACACAGTAACATACGGTGTGTTATATATAGAGGAGTGTTATATACAGTAACATATGGTGTGTTATATATAGCGGAGTGTTATACACAGTAACATATGGTGTGTTATAAATACCCGAGTGTTATACGCAGTAACATACGCTATGTTATATGTAGAGGAGTGTTATACACAGTAACATACCGTGTATTATATATACCGGAGTGTTGAACACAGTAACATATGGTGGGTTATATATATAGAGAAGTGCTATACACAGTAACATACGATCTTTTATATATAGAGCAGTATTATACACAGTAAGATATGGTGGATTATATATTGAGGAGTATTATACACAGCAATATTTGGTGTGTTATCTATAGAGGAGTGTTATACACAGTAACATACAGTGTGTTATATAGAGAGGACAGTTATTCACAATAACATATGTTGTGTTATATGTAGAGGAGTGTTATACACAGTAACATACGGAGTGTTAAATATAGAGGAGTGTTATACACAGTAACATACGGTGTGTTATATATAGATTAGTGTTATACACAGTCACATTAGGTGTGTTATATATAGAGGAATGTTATACACAGTAACATACGGTGTGTTATATATAGAGGAGTGTTATATACAGTAACATATGGTGTGTTATATATAGCGGAGTGTTATACACAGTAACATATGGTGTGTTATAAATACCCGAGTGTTATACGCAGTAACATACGCTATGTTATATGTAGAGGAGTGTTATACACAGTAACATACCGTGTATTATATATACCGGAGTGTTGAACACAGTAACATATGGTGGGTTATATATATAGAGAAGTGCTATACACAGTAACATACGATCTTTTATATATAGAGCAGTATTATACACAGTAAGATATGGTGGATTATATATTGAGGAGTATTATACACAGCAATATTTGGTGTGTTATCTATAGAGGAGTGTTATACACAGTAACATACAGTGTGTTATATAGAGAGGACAGTTATTCACAATAACATATGTTGTGTTATATGTAGAGGAGTGTTATACACAGTAACATACGGAGTGTTAAATATAGAGGAGTGTTATACACAGTAACATACGGTGTGTTATATATAGTGGCTGTTGTTCACAGTAACATACGGTGTGTTATATGTAGTGGAGAGTTATACACAGTAATATATGGTGTGTTATATATGCAGGAGTCTTATACACAGTAACATATGGTATGTTATATATAGCGGAGTGTTATACACAGTAACATATGGTGTGTTATATATTCCGGCGTGTTACACAGTAACTTAAGGTGTGTTATATATAGTGTGGTGTTATATACAGTAACATACGGTGTTTTATATATACAGGAGTTTTATACACAGTAACATATGGTGTGTTATATATAGAGGAGTGTTATACACAGTAACATACAGTGTGTTATATAGAGAGGACAGTTATTCACAATTACATATGTTGTGTTATATGTAGAGGAGTGTTATACACAGTAATATACGGAGTGTTAAATATAGAGGAGTGTTATACACAGTAACATACGGTGTGTTATATATTCCGGCATGTTACACAGTAACTTAAGGTGTGTTATATATAGTGTGGTGTTATATACAGTAACATACGGTGTTTTATATATACAGGAGTTTTATACGCAGTAACATATGGTGTGTTATATATAGAGGAGTGTTTTACACAGTAACATACTGTGTGTTATATATAGAGATGTGTTGTACACATTAACTAACGTTGTTTTATATATACAGGTGCGCTGTACACATTAACATATGGTGTGTTATATTTAGAGGAGTGCTTTATACAGTAACATATGGTGTTTTAGATATACAGGCATGTTACTCACAGTAACATATGGTGTCTTATATATAGAGGAGATGTTATACACGGTAACTTATGGTGTGTGATAAACAATCGAGTGTTATACGCAGTAACATACGATCTGTTATAAATCGAGGAGTGTTATACACAGTAACATATGGTGTATTATATATACCGGAGTGTTAAACACAGTAACATACAGTAGGTTATATATATAGAGCAGTTTATACACAGTAACATACGGTGTGTTATATATAAAGGAGTGTTATTCATAGTAACATACAGTGTGTTATCAATACCGGAGTGGTATACACAGTAACATACGGTGTGTTTCATATCGAGAATTGTTATACACAGTAATTTACGGTGTTTTATATATGCAGGTGTGTTATACACAGTAACATATGGTGTGTTATATTTAGAGGAATGTTATATACAGTACCATACGGTGTGACATCTATACAGGCATGTTACACACAGTAACATATCGTGTCTTATATATAGAGGAGATGTTATACACAGTAACATACGATTGGTTATATATAGAGGAGTGTTATACACAGTAACATACAGTGTGTTATATATAGAGATGTTTTGTACACAGTAACATGCAGTGCGTTATTTATATAGAGGAGTGATATACAAAGTAACATACGGTGTGTTATAATTATAGAGGACAGCTATACACATTAACATACGGTGTGTTATAATGGGAGGACAGATATGCACAGTAACATACGATGTGTTTTATGTAGAGGAGTGTTATACACAGTAACATACGGTGTGTTATATATCGGCGTGTTATACACAGTAACATATGTTGTGTTATAAATAGAGGAGTATTATACACAGTAACTTATGGTGTGTTATATATTCCGGTGTGTTATTCACAGTAACATACGGTGTATCTGTACAGAGGTGCGTTACACACAGTAACATACGGTTTG
Organism: Pristiophorus japonicus; assembly: GCF_044704955.1. Lineage (NCBI taxonomy): Eukaryota > Metazoa > Chordata > Chondrichthyes > Pristiophoridae > Pristiophorus > Pristiophorus japonicus. Next base: position 149,289,084 of record NC_091984.1, on the reverse strand, counting down.
TTATACACAGAGTAGTCTTATACAGAGTGACATATGGTGTGTTGTACATAGAGGAATATTATACACAGTACTATATGGTGTGTTATATAATAGAGCAGAGTTATACACAGTAACATATGGTGTGTTATACATAGAGAATTGTTATACGCAGTAACTTACGGTGTTTTATATATACAGGTGTGTTGCACACAGTAACATAAATCGTCTTATATATAGAGGAGATGTTATACACAGTAACATACAGTGTGTTATAAATACCCGAGTGTTATACGCAGTAACATACGATCTGTTATACAGAGAGGAGTGTTATACACAGTAACATACTGTGTATTATATATACCGGAGTGTTGAACACAGTAACATACGGTGGGTGATATATATAGAGAAGTGTTATACACAGTAACATACGATCATTTCTAAATAGAGCAGTGTTATACACAGTATGATACGGTGGGTTATATATTGAGGAGTGTTATACACAGTAACATATGCTGTGTTATATTTAGAGGCATGTTGTACACAGTAACATACGGTGTGTTATATACAGGGAACTGTTATAAACAGTAACATATGGTGTGTTATATATAGAGGAGTGTTATACACAGTAACATATGGAGTGTTAAATATAGGGAAGTGTTATACACAGTAACATACGGTGTGTTATATATAGAGGTGTCGTATACACAATAGCATACAGTGTGTTATATATAGAGGACAGTTATTCACAATAACATTCGGTGTGTTATATGTAGAGGAGTGTTATGCACAGTAACATACCGTGTATTATATATACCGGAGTGTTGAACACAGTAACATATGGTGGGTTATATATATAGAGAAGTGTTATACACAGTAACATACGATCTTTTATATATAGAGCAGTATTATACACAGTAAGATATGGTGGATTATATATTGAGGAGTATTATACACAACAACATTCTGTGTGTTATATACAGAGGAGTGTTATACACAGTAACATACAGTGTGTTATATAGAGAGGACAGTTATTCACAATAACATATGTTGTGTTATATGTGGAGGAGTGTTATACACAGTAACATACGGAGTGTTAAATATAGAGGAATGTTATACACAGTAACATACGGTGTGTTATATATAGACGCTGTTGTTCACATTAACATACGGTGTGTTATATGTAGTGGAGAGTTATACACAGTAATATATGGTGTGTTATATACGCAGGAGTCTTATACACAGTAACATATGGTATGTTATATATAGCGGAGTGTTATACAGAGTAACATACAGTGTGTTATATATTCCGGCGTGTTACACAGTAACTTAAGGTGTGTTATATATAGTGTGGTGTTATATACAGTAACATACAGTGTTTTATATATACAGGAGTTTTATACACAGTAACATATGGTGTGGTATATATAGAGGAGTGTTATACACAGTAACATACTGTGTGTTATATATAGAGATGTGTTGTACACATTAACTAACGTTGTTTTATATGTACAGGTGCGCTGTACACATTAACATATGGTGTGTTATATTTAGAGGAGTGTTATATACAGTAACATATGGTGTTTTAGATATACAGGCATGTTACTCACAGTAACATATGGTGTCTTATATATAGAGATGTTATACACGGTAACTTATGGTGTGTGATAAATACCCGAGTGTTATACGCAGTAACATACGATCTGTTATAAATCGAGGAGTGTTATACACAGTAACATATGGTGTATTATATATACCGGAGTGTTAAACACAGTAACATACAGTGGGTTATATATATAGAGCAGTGTTATACACAGTAACATACGGTGTGTTATATATACCGTAGGGGTATACACAATAACATACGATGTGTTATATATAGAGGAGTGTTATACACAGTAACATACCATGTGTTATATATACCGGAGTATTATACACAGTAACATACGGTGTGTTATATATAGAGATGTGTTATACACAGTAACATACAGTGTTTTATAGATAGAGGAGTGTTATACATAGTAACATACGGTGCGTTATATATACCGGCGTGTTATACACTGTAACTTACGATGTGATATGTATAGAGGAGTGTTACACACAGTTACATACGGTTTGTTATATATAGAGTAGTCTTATACAGAGTAACATGTGGTGTGTTCTACATAGAGGAATATTATACACAGTAACACATGGTGTATTATATAGAGAGGACTGTTATACACAGTAACATATGGTGTGTTGTATATAATGGGGTGTTATATACAGAAACATACGGTGTCTTATATATAGAGGAGTGTTATACACAGTAACATAAGATATTTTATATATAGAGTCGTGATATACACAGTAACATATGGTGTGTTATATATAGAGGCGTGTTGTATGCAGCAACATACGGTGTGTTATATATATAGAGGATAGTTATACACAGTAACATATGGTGTTTTATATAGAGAGGACAGTTATACACAGTAACATATGGTATGTTGTAGATAGAGAGGACAGTTATACACAGTAACATATGGTGTGTTGTAGATAGAGTAGTATTATACACAGTAACATAAGGTGTGTTGTATATAGAGGAGTTTTATACACAATAACATACGGTGTGTTATATATATTGGAGTTTTATACACAGTAACATATGGTGTGTTATATATAGAGGAGTGTTACACACAGTAACATGCGGTGCATTATATAATCGAAGCATTATATAATCGAAGAGTGTTATACACAGAAACAAATAGTGTGTTATATATTAGAGGAGTGTTATATACAAAAATATACAGTGTGTTATATATACCGGATGTTATACACAGTAACATATGGTGTGTTATATATACAGCAGTGTTATACACAGTAACATATAGTGTGTTATATAAAGCGAAATGTTATACAGAGTAACATATGGTGTGTTATATATTCCGTAGTGTTATACACAATAACATATGGTGTTTTATATATAAAGGAGTGTTATTCATAGTAACATACAGTGTGTTATCAATACCGGAGTGTTATACACAATAATATATGGTGTGTTTCATATCGAGAATTGTTATACACAGTAATTTACGGTGTTTTTTATATGCAGGTGTGTTATACACAGTAACATATGGTGTGTTATATTTAGAGGAATGTTATATACAGTACCATACGGTGTGTTATATATACAGGCGTGTTACACACAGTAACATATGGTGTCTTATATATAGAGGAGTTGTTATACACAGTAACATACGGTGTGTTATAAATACCCGAGTGTTATACGCAATAACATACGATCAGTTATATATAGAGGAGTGTTATACACAGTAACATACAGTGTGTTATATATAGAGATGTGTTATACACAGTAACATACAGTGCATTATTTATATAGAGGAGTGATATACAAAGTAACATACGGTGTGTTATAATTATAGAGGACAGCTATACACATTAACATACGGTGTGTTATAATGGGAGGACAGGTATACACAGTAACATACGATGTGTTTTATGTAGAGGAGTGTTATACACAGTAACATACGGTGTGTTATATATCGGCGTGTTATACACAGCAACATATGTTGTGTTATAAATAGAGGAGTATTATACACAGTAACATACGGTGTGTATATATTCCGGTGTGTTATTCACAGTAACATATGTTGTATCTGTACAGAGGTGCGTTACACACAGTAACATACGGTTTGTTATACACAGAGTAGTCTTATACAGAGTGACATATGGTGTGTTGTACATAGAGGAATATTGTACACAGTACTATATGGTGTGTTATATAATAGAGCAGAGTTCTACACAGTAACATATGGTGTGTTTTATATATAGAGCCGTGTTGTACACAGTAACATATGGTGTGTTATATATAGAGAATTGTTGTACACAGTAACTTATGGTGTTTTATATATACAGGTGTGTTGCACACAGTAACATATGGTGTGTTATATTTAGAGGAGTGTTATATACAGTAACATACGGTGTTTTATATATACAGGTGTGTTACACACAGTAACATATGGTGTCTTATATATACAGGAGATGTTATACACAGTAACATACAGTGTGTTATAAATACCCGAGTGTTATACGCAGTAACATACGATCTGTTATACATAGAGGAGTGTTATACACAGTAACATACTGTGTATTATATATACCGGAGTGTTGAACACAGTAACATATGGTGGGTGATATATATAGAGAAGTGTTATACACAGTAACATACGATCTTTTCTAAATAGAGCAGTGTTATACACAGTAACATACAGTGTGTTATATATAGAGGTGTCGTATACACAATAGCATACAGTGTGTTATATATAGAGGACAGTTATTCACAATAACATTCGGTGTGTTATATGTAGAGGAGTGTTATACACAGTAACACACTGTGTGTTATATATAGGGATGTGTTGTACACAGTAACATACGGTGTGTTATATATCGGGTATTTTTATACACAGAAACATACGGTGTGTTATATATATAGGAGTGTTATACACAGTAACATATGGTGTGTTATATATAGAGACGTGTTATACACAGTAACATACAGTGCATTATTTATATAGAGGAGTGATATACACAGTAACATACGGTGTGTTTTAATTATAGCGGACAGCTATACACAGTAACATACGGTGTGTTATAATGGGAGTACATATATCCACAGTAACATACAATGTGTTATATGTAGAGGAGTGTTATACACAGTAACATATGGTGTGTTATATACTGGCGTGTTATACACAGTAACATATGTTGTGTTATAAATAGACGAGTGTTATACACATAACATACGCTGTGTTAAATATTCCGAAGTGTTATACACCTTAACATATGGTGGGTTATATATACCGGCGTGTTATACACAGTAACATAGGGTGTGATCTATACAGAGCAATGTTACACACAGTAACATACGATTTGTTATATATAGAGTAGTCTTATACAGAGTAACATATGTTGTGTTGTACATCAAGGAATATTATACACAGTAACATACAGTGGGTTATATATAACGGGGTTTTATACACAGAAACATATGGTGGCTTATATATAGAGGGGCGTTATACACAGTAGCATCAGGTGTGTTATATATAGAGGTGTGTTGTACACAGTAACATATGGTGTGTTCTATAAAGAGGAGTGTTATACACTAACATATGGTGTGTTATATAGAGTGGAGTGTTATTCACAATAACATACGGTGTGTTATATATAGTGGAGTGGTATACACAGTAATATACGGAGTGTTATATAGAGAGGAGAGTTATACACAGTAACATATGGTGTTTTATATATATACAGCAGTGATATACACAGTAACATACGGTGTGTTATATATAGAGGGGTGTAAATCACAGTAACATATGGTATATTATTTATAGAGGGGTGTAAATCACAGTAACATACGGTGCGTTATTTTGGAGAGGAGTGTTATAAACAGTAACATACCGTGTGTTATATATACAGGAGTGCAATACATATTAACATACCGTGTGTTATATATAGAGGACTGTTATATATAGTAAAATATGGTGTGTTATATATACCGGAGTGTTATACACAATAACATATAGTGCATTATATATAGAGGAGTGTTATACACAGTAACATATGGTGGGTTATATATGGAGCTGTGTAAATCACAGTAACATACGGTGTGTTATTTTGGAGAGGATTGTTATAAACAGTAACATAAGGTGTGTTATATATAGAGGAGTGTTATACTCAGTAACATATGGTGCGTTATATATAGAGCAGTGTTATGCACAATAACATATGGTGTGTTATATATACCGGAGTGTTATACACAGTAACATATGGTGTGTTTTATATAGAGGAGTGTTATACACAGTAATATATGGTGTTACTCCAGGATGGTATGTTGCCTCCCTGGTGCAAGGGTCAAGGATGTCTCGGAGCGGGTGCAGACATTCTAAAAAGGGAGGGAGAACAGCCAGTTGTCGTGGTGCACGTTGGTACCAATGACATAGGTAAAAAAAGGGATGAGTTCCTACGAAATGAATTTAAGGAGCTAGGAGCTAAATTAAAAAGTAGGACCTCAAAAGTAGTAATCTCGGGATTGCTACCAGTGCCACGTGCTAGTCAGAGTAGTAATCGCAGGATAGCTCAGATGAATACGTGGCTTGAGCAATGGTGCAGCAGGGAGGGATTCAAATTCCTGGGGCATTGGAACCGGTTCTGGGGGAGGTGGGACCAGTACAATCCGGACGGTCTGCACCTGGGCAGAATCGGAACCAATGTCCTCGGGGGAGTGTTTGCTAGTGCTGTTGGGGAGGAGTTAAACTAATATGGCAGGGGGATGGGAACCAATGCAGGGAGATAGAGGGAAACAAAAAGGAGGCAAAAACAAAAGACAGAAAGGAGATGAGGAAAAGTGGAGGGCAGAGAAACCCAAGGCAAAGAACAAAAAGGGCCATTGTACAGCAAAATTCTAAAAGGACAGAGGGTGTTAAAAAAACAAGCCTAAAGGCTTTGTGTCTTAATGCAAGGAGTATCCGCAATAAGGTGGATGAATTAACTGTGCAAATAGATGTTAACAAATATGATGTGATTGGGATTACGGAGACGTGGCTCCAGGATGATCAGGGCTGGGAACTCAACATCCAGGGGTATTCAACATTCAGGAAGGATAGAATAAAAGGGAAAGGAGGTGGGATAGCATTGCTGGTTAAGGAGGAGATTAAGGCAATAGTTAGGAAGGACATTAGCTTGGATGATGTGGAATCTATATGGGTAGAGCTGCAGAACACCAAAGGGCAAAAAACGTTAGTGGGATTTGTGTACAGACCTCCAAACAGTAGTAGTGATGTTGGGGAGGCCATCAAACAGGAAATTAGGGGTGCGTGCAATAAAGGTGCAGCAGTTATAATGGGTGACTTTAATATGCACATAGATTGGGCTAACCAAACTGGAAGCAATACGGTGGAGGAGGATTTTCTGGAGTGCATAAGGGATGGTTTTTTAGACCAATATGTCGAGGAACCAACTAGGGGGGAGGCCATCTTAGACTGGGTGTTATGTAATGAGAGAGGATTAATTAGCAATCTCGTTGTGCGAGGCCCCTTGGGGAAGAGTGACCATAATATGGTGGAATTCTGCATTGGGATGGAGAATGAAACAGTTAATTCAGAGACCATGGTCCAGAACTAAAAGAAGGCTAACTTTGAAGGTATGAGGCGTGAATTGGCTGGGATGGATTGGCGAATGATACTTAAGGGGTTGACTGTGGATGGGCAATGGCAGACATTTAGAGACCGCATGGATGAACTACAACAATTGTACATTCCTGTCTGGCATAAAAATAAAAAAGGGAAGGTGGCTCAACCGTGGCTATCAAGGGAAATCAGGGATAGTATTAAAGCCAAGGAAGTGGCATACAAATTGGCCAGAAATAGCAGCGAACCTGGGGACTGGGAGAAATTTAGAACTCAGCAGAGGAGGACAAAGGGTTTGATTAGGGCAGGGAAAATGGAGTATGAGAAGAAGCTTGCAGGGAACATTAAGATGGATTGCAAAAGTTTCTATAGATATGTAAAGAGAAAAAGGTTAGTAAAGACAAACGTAGGTCCCCTGCAGTCAGAATCAGGGGAAGTCATAACGGGGAACAAAGAAATGGCAGACCAATTGAACAAGTACTTTGGTTCGGTATTCACGAAGGAGGACACGAACAACCTTCCGGTTATAAAAGGGGTCGGGGGGTCTAGTAAGGAGGAGGAACTGAGGGAAATCCTTATTAGCCGGGAAATTGTGTTGGGGAAATTGATGGGATTGAAGGCCGATAAATCCCCAGGGCCTGATGGACTGCATCCCAGAGTACTTAAGGAGGTGGCCTTGGAAATAGTGGATGCGTTGACAGTCATTTTCCAACATTCCATTGACTCTGGATCAGTTCCTATGGAGTGGAGGGTAGCCAATGTAACCCCACTTTTTAAAAAAGGAGGGAGAGAGAAAACAGGGAATTATAGACCGGTCAGCCTGACATCGGTAGTGGGTAAAATGATGGAATCAATTATTAAGGATGTCATAGCAGTGTATTTGGAAAGAGGTGACATGATAGGTCCAAGTCAGCATGGATTTGTGAAAGGGAAATCATGCTTGACAAATCTTCTGGAATTTTTTGAAGATGTTTCCAGTAGAGTGGATAAGGGAGAACCAGTTGATGTGGTATATTTGGACTTTCAGAAGGCGTTCGACAAGGTCCCACACAAGAGATTGATGTGCAAAGTTAGAGCACATGGGATTGGGGGTAGTGTACTGACATGGATTGAGAACTGGTTGTCAGACAGGAAGCAAAAAATAGGAGTAAATGGGTACTTTTCAGAATGGCAGGCAGTGACTAGTGGGGTACCGCAAGGTTCTGTGCTGGGGCCCCAGCTGTTTACACTGTACATTAATGATTTAGATGAGGGGATTAAATGTAGTATCTCCAAATTTGCGGATGACACTAAGTTGGGTGGCAGTGTGAGCTGCGAGGAGGATGCTGTGAGGCTGCAGAGCGCCTTGGATAGGTTAGGTGAGTGGGCAAATGCATGGCAGATGAAGTATAATGTGGATAAATGTGAGGTTATCCACTTTGGTGGTAAAAACAGAGAGACAGACTATTATCTGAATGGTGACAGATTAGGAAAAGGGGAGGTGCAAAGAGACCTGGGTGTCATGGTACATCAGTCATTGAAGGTTGGCATGCAGGTGCAGCAGGCGGTTAAGAAAGCAAATGGCATGTTGGCCTTCATAGCAAGGGGATTTGAGTACAGGGGCAGGGAGGTGTTGCTACAGTTGTACACGGCATTGCTGAGGCCACACCTGGAGTATTGTGTACAGTTTTGGTCTCCTAACCTGAGGAAGGACATTCTTGCTATTGAGGGAGTGCAGCGAAGGTTCACCAGACTGATTCCCGGGATGGCGGGACTGACCTATCAAGAAAGAGTGGATCAACTGGGCTTGTATTCACTGGAGTTCAGAAGAATGAGAGGGGACCTCATAGAAACATTTAAAATTCTGACGGGGTTAGACAGGTTAGATGCAGGAAGAATGTTCCCAATGTTGGGGAAGTCCAGAACCAGAGGTCACAGTCTAAGGATAAGGGGTAAGCCATTTAGGACCGAGATGCGGAGGAACTTCTTCACCCAGAGAGTGGTGAACCTGTGGAATTCTCTACCACAGAAAGTTGTTGAGGCCAATTCACTAAATATATTCAAAACGGAGTTAGATGAGGTCCTTACTACTGGGGGGATCAAGGGGTATGGCGAGAAAGCAGGAATGGGGTACTGAAGTTGAATGTTCAGCCATGAACTCATTGAATGGCGGTGCAGGCTAGAAGGTTCGAATGGCCTACTCCTGCACCTATTTTCTATGTTTCTATGTTTCTATGTTATAGATGGAGGAGTGTTATACATGGTAACATATGGTGTTTCATATATACAGACGTGTTATAAACAGTAACATATGGTGTGTTATATATAGAGGAGTGTTATACTCAGTAACATATGGTGCATTATATATAGAGTAGTGTTATACACAGTAACATACGGTGTGTTATATATAGAGTCGTGTTATACACAGTAACATATTTTGTGTTATATATAGAGGCTTGTTCTACACAGTAACATATGGTATATTATATATAGAGGACAGTTATATACAGTAGTATATAGTGTGATATATATAGAGGATGTGTCATATATAGAGGAGTGTTATGCACAGTAACATACGGAGTGTTAGATAGAGAGGACAGTTATATACAAAAACATATGGTGTGTTATATATACAGCAGTGTTATACACAGTAACATACGGTGTGTTATACACGGAGGACAGTTATACACAGTAACATACGGTGTGTTATATTTAGAGGGGTGTAAATCACAGTAACATACGGTGTGTTATTTTGGAGAGGCGTGTTATACACAGTAACATAAGGTGTGTTTTATATAGAGGAGTGCAATACATAGTTACATATGGTGTGTTATATGTAGAGGACAGTAATACACAGTAACATATCATGTGTTACATATACCGGAGTGTTGTACACAGTAAGATAAGGTGTGTTATATATAGAGCAGTGTTCTGCACAATAACATGTGGTGTGTTATATATACCGGAGTGTTATACACAGTAACATACGATGTGTTATATATAGAGGAGTGTTATACACAGTGACATACGGTGTGTTATATATAGTGGAGTGTTATACACAATAATATACGGTGTGTTATATATAGAGGAGTGGGATGCACAGTAACATAGTGTGAGTTATAAATAGAGGAGTGTTATACACAGTAACATATGGTGTTTCATTTATACAGACGTGTTATACACAGTAACATACGGTGTTATATATATAGAGTTGTGTTATACACAGTAACATATGGTGTGTTATGTATAGAGTAATGTTAAATACAGTAACATCCGATGTGTTATATATAGAGTCGTGTTATACACAGTAACGTATGTTGTGTTACATATAGAGGCGTGTTCTACACAGTAACATATGGTCTTTTATATATAGAAGAAAGTTATCCAAAGTAATATATGGTGTGATATATATAGAGGAGTGTTATACACAGCAACATACGTTGTGTTATATATAGAGGAGTGTGATGTACAGTAACATATGGTGAGTTGTAAATAGAGGAGTGTTATATACAGTAACATATGGTGTTTTATATAAACAGGAGTGTTATACACAGTAACATACGGTGTGTAAAATAGAGAGGATAATAATACTCAGTAACATAACGTGTGTTATATATATAGAGGAATATTATACAGAGTAACATACTGTGTGTTAAATATGCAGAGGCATGTTGTACACAGTAACATACGGTGTGTTATATATAGAGATGTGTTCTACACAGTAACATATGGTGTGTTATATATACTGGAGTGTTATACACAGTAACATATGGTGTGTTATATATAGAGGCGTGTTATACACAGTAATATAATGTGTGTTGTATATAGAGGAGTGTTATCACAGTAACATATGGTGTGTTATATATACAGCAGTCTTATACACAGTAAAATACAGTGTGTTATATATAGAGGGGTGTAACTCACAGTAACATACGGTGTGTTATATATAGAGGAGTGTTATACACAGTAACATATGGTGTGTTTTATATATAGAGGATTGGTATACAAAGTAGCTTACAGTGTTTTATATACAGAGGACAGTTATACACAGTAACATACAATGTGTTATATATAGAGGGGTGTAAATCACAGTAACATACGGTGTGATATATGTAGAGGAGTGCAATGCATGGTAACGCACGGTGTTTTATATAGAGAGGACAGTTATACACAGTAACATATGTTGTGTTTTATATACCGGAGTGTTATACACAGTAACATACGGTGTGTTATATATAGAGGAGTGGGATGCACAGTTACATATTGTGAGTTATAAATAGAGGAGTATTATAAAGAGTAACATACGGTGTGTTATAGATAGAGGAGTGTTATACATAAACATATGGTGTTTCATATGTACAGATGTGTTATACACAGTAACTTATGGTGTGTTATATATAGAGGAGTGCAATACAGATTAACATATGGTGAGCTATATATAGAGGACTGTTATATATAGTAACATATGGTGTATTATATATACCGGAGTGTTATACACAGTAACATATGGTGCGTTATATATAGTGGAATGTTATACACAGTAACATATGGTGGATTATATAAAGAGTAGTGTTATATACAGTGACATACGGTGTGTTATATAGAGAGGAGTGTTATACACAGAAACATATGGTGTGTTATGTATAGAGGAGTGTTATAAACAATAAGATAGGGTGTGTTATATATAGAGGAGCGTGATGCAAAGTCACATATCGTGAGTTATAAATAGAGGAATGTTATACACAGTAACACATGGTGTGTTATAAGTAGAGGCGTGTTATACACTGCAACATATAGTGTGTTTTATATAGAGGACAGTTATTCACAATAACATACAGTGTGTTATATGTAGAGGAGTGTTATTCACATTAACATACGATGTGTTATATATAGCGGAGTGTTATACACAGTAACATACTGTCTGTTATATATAGTGACTTGTTGTACACAGTAACATACAGTGTGTTTTATATATAGAGGAGTGCAATACATAGTAACATATGGTGTGTTATATATAGAGGACAGTTATATACAGTAACATATGGTGTGTTATATATACCGGAGTGTTATACACAGTAACATATGTTGTGTTATATATAGTGGAGTGTTATACACAGTAACATATGGTGGCTTATATATAAAGGAATGTTATACACAGTGATATATGGTGTGTTATATAGAGAGGAGTGTTATACACAGAAACATATGATGTGTTATATATAGAGGAGTGTTATACACAATATGATAAGGCGTGTTATATATAGAGGAGTGTGATGCACAGAAACATATAGTGAGTTATAAATAGAGGAATGTTATACACAGTAACATAAGGTGTGTTATAGATAGAGGAGTGTTATACACAGTAATATATGGTGTTTCATATATACAGACGTGTTGTACAGAGTAACATATGGTGTGTTATATATAGAGGAGTGTTATACACAGTAATATATGGTGTGTTATATATAGAGGCATGTTGTACACAGTGTCATATAGTGTGTTATAAATAGAGGCGTGTTGTACACAATAACATACGGTGTATTATATATAGTGATTGATATACACAGTAACATGCAGTGTGTTATATATAGAAGCCAGTTATACACAGTAACATACGTTGTGTTATAAATAGTGGTGTGTTGTACACAGTAATATACGGTGTGTTATAAATAGAGGAGTGTTATACAGAGTAACATACGTTGTGTTATATATATAGCGGCATGTTGTAGAGAGTAACATATGGTGTGTTATATATAGAGGACAGTTATAGACAGTAACATACAATGTGTTATATAGAGAGGATCAGTTATGCACAGTGACATATGGTTGGTTATATATAACAGAGTGTTATACACAGTAACATATGGTGCGTTATATATAGAGGACTGTTATACACAGTAATATATGGTGGGTATATATCGAGGAGTCTTATACACAGCAACATACGCAGTATTATATAGAGAGCACAGTTATACACAGTAACATACGGTGTGTTATATACACAGCAGTTTTATATACATTAACATACGGTGTGTTATATATAGAGGGGTGTAAATCACAGTAACATATGGTGTGTTATATATAGAGGAGTGTTACGCACAGAAACATACAGTGTTTATATATACAGTATTGGTTTACAAAGTAACATACGGTGTGTTATATACAGAGGACAGTTATACACAGTAACATATGGTGTGTTATATCTAGATGGGTGTAAATCACAGTAACATACGGTGTGTTGTTTTGGAGAGGAGTGTTATACACAGTAACATACGGTGTGTTATATATAGAGGAGTGCAATGCATAGTAACATACGGTGTGTTATATATAGAGGACAGTTATATACAGTTACATATGGTGTGTTATATATAGAGAATTGTTATTCATAGTAACATATTGTTGATTATACATAGTGACATATGGTGTGTTATATAGAGATGTGTGTTATACACAGAAACATACGATGTGTTATATATAGAGGAGTGTTATACACAATAAGATAGGGTGTGTTATATATAGAGACGTGTTATACAAAGTAACATACAGTGCGTTATTTATATAGAGGAGTGATATACACAGTAACATATGGTGTGTTATAATTATATGTAGAGAAGTGTTATACACAATAACATATAGTGTGTTATATACAGGAGTGTTAAACACAGTAACATCTGTTGTGTTATAAATAGAGGAGTGTTATACACAGTAACATATGGTGTATTATATATGGGGTATTTGTATCCACAGTAACATACGGTGTGTTATATATAGAGGAGTGTTATACACAATACCATACGGTGTGTTATATATAGAGATGTGTTATAAACTGTAACATACAGTGCGTTATTTATATAGAGGAGTGATATACACAGTAACATACGGTGTGTTATATATAGAGGAGTGCAATACATAGTAACATACGGTGTGTTATATATAGAGGACAGTTATATACAGTTACATATGGTGTGTTATATATAGAGAATTGTTATTCACAGTAACATATTGTTGATTATATATAGAGGTGTGTTATACACAGTAACATATGGTGTGTCATATAGAGAGGTGTGTTATGCACAGAAAGATACGATGTATTATATATAGAGGAGTGTTATACACAATAAGATAGGGTGTGTTATATATAGACGTGTTATACAAAGTAACATACAGTGCGTTATTTATATAGAGGAGTGATATACACAGTAACATACGGTGTGTTATAATTATATGTAGAGAAGTGTTATACACAATAACATATGGTGTATTATATACCAGAGTGTTAAACACAGTAACATCTGTTGTGTTATAAATAGAGGAGTGTTATACATGGTAACATACGGTATGTTATATATGGGGTAATTTTATCCACAGTAACATACGGTGTGTTATATATAGAGGAGTGTTATACACAATACCATACGGTGTGTTATATATAGAGACGTGTTATAAACTGTAACATACAGTGCGTTATTTATATAGAGGAGTGATATACACAGTAACATACGGTGTGTTATAATTATATATGTCAGCTCTACACAGTAACATACGGTGTGTTATAATGGGAGGAGAGATATACACAGTAACATACGATGTGTTATATGTAGAGGAGTGTTATACACAGTAACATATGGTGTGTTTTATACCGGAGTGTTATACACAGTAACATTTTTTGTGTTATAAATAGAGGAATGTTATACACAGTAACAGACGGTGTGTTATATATAGAGGACAGTTATACACAGTAAGATACCTTGTGTTATAAATAGAGATGTGTTGTACACAGTAACATATGATGTGTTATATATAGAGGAGTGTTATACACCGTAACGTATGGTGTGTCATATAATAGAGGAGTGTTATACACAGTACCATATGGTGTTTTATATATTGAGGTGTGTTGTACACAGTAACATATGGTGTTTTATATATAGAGGACATTTATACATGTGTATAAATGTCCTCTATATATAAATGTAACATGTGTTATACCCAGTAACGTGTATAAATATCCTCTATATATAAAACACCATATGTTACTGTGCATAACTCGCCTGTATATGTAAAACACCATATATTACTGTGTATAAAATTCCAGTATATATAACCCACCAAATGTTACTGTGGATATTACTCCTCTAGATTTAACACACCATACGTTACTGTGTATAACAATCCTCTATATATAACACACCACATGTTACTATGTATTGCAACCCTCTACATATAACACATCATATGTTATGGTGTATGACATTCCTCTCCAAAATAACACACATTATGTTACTGTGTACAACATGCGTCTATATATTTAACATACCGTAGGTTACTCTGTATAACACTGCTCTATATATAACACACCTTATGTTACTGTGTACAACACACCTCTATTCATAACACAATTTATGTTACTGTGTATAACACTCCTCTATATATAACTCACTATATGTTATATATAGAGGAGTGTTATACACATTAACTTACATTGTGTTATAAATAGAGGTGTGTTGTACACAGTGACATAAGGTGTGTTATATACAGAGCAGTGTTATACAGAGTAACATATGGTATGTTAAATATATAGAGGCATGTTGTACACAGTAATATATGGTGTGTTATATATAGAGACTTTTGCACACTGTAACATATGGTGTGTTATATATACTGAAGAGTCATACACAGTAACATATGGCATGTTATATATAGAGGCATGTTATACACAGTAACATATGGTGTTATATATATATATAGAGGCGTGTTATCACAGTAACATACAGTGTGTTATATACGGAGGACAGTTATACACAGTAACATATTGTGTGTTATATATAGAGGGGTGTAAATCACAGTAACATACTGTGTGTTATTTTGGAGAGGAGTGTTATACACAGCAACATACAGTGTGTTATATATATAGTAGTGTTATATGCAGTAACATATGGTGTGTTATATATAGGGGAGTGTTATACACAGTAATGTATGGTGTGTAATATAATAGAGGAGTGTTATACGCAGTGACATACGGTGTGTTATATATACCGGAGTGTTATACACACTAACATGGGTATGTTATATAATACAGGATTGTTATACACAGTAACTTATGGTGTGTTATTTATTAAGGCATGTTGTACACAGTAAAACATGGTGTGTTTTACATAGAGCAGTGTCAGACACAGTAACATATGATGTGTTATATATACCTGAGGTTTATACACAGTAACATACGAGGTGCTATATAATAGAGCAGTGTTATGCACAGTAACATACGGTGTGTTATATATAGAGTAGTTTTATACACAGTAATATATGGTGTGTTATATATAGAGGTGTGTTGTACACAGTAACTTACGGTGTGCTATATATATAGAGTAGTGTTATACACAATAACGTACGCCGTTTTATATTTAGAGTAGTGTTATACACTCTAACATAAGGTGTGTTATATATGGAGGAGTGTTATACACAGTAACATACAGTGTGTTATATATAATGGAGTGTTATACACCGTAATGTATGGTGTGTTATATAATTGAGGACTGTTAGACACATTACCATATGGTGTTTCATATATTGATGTGTGTTGTATGCAGTAACCTATGGTGTATTATGTATAGAGTAGTGTTATACACAGTAACGTACGGCATGTTATATTTAGAGTAGTGTTATACACAGTAACATACAGTGTGTTATACATGGAGGAGTGTTATACACAGTAACATACGGTGTGTTATTATATAGAGGAGTGTTATATACAGTACCATACGGTGTGTTATATATAGAGTTGTATAAATCATAGTAACATACGGTGTGTTATTTTGGAGAGGATTGTTATACACAGTAACATACGGTGTGTTATATATACTGGAGTGTTATACACAGTAACATATGATGTGTTATATATAGAGCAGTGTTATACACAATAACGTACGATGTGTCATATATAGAGGAGTGTTATACACAGTAACATATGGAGTGTTATATCGAGAGGACAGTTATACACAGTAACATACAGTGTGTTATATATACAGCAGTGTTATACACAGTAACATAGGGTGTATAATATAGAGGGGTGTAAATCACAGAAACATACGGTATGTTATTTTGGAGAGGAGTGTTATACCCAGTAACATATGGTGTGTTATATATACTGGAATGTTATATACAGTAACATATGGTGTTTTATATATACAGGCGAGTTATACAAAGTAACATATGGTGTTTTATATATAGAGGGCATTTATACACAGTAACATATGGTGAGTTATATATAGAGGAGTGTTATACACAGTAACATATATTGTGTTATAAATAGAGGTGTGTTGTACACAGTAACATAAGGTGTGTTATATATAGAGCAGTGTTATACACAGTAACCTACAGTGTGTTAAATATATAGAGGCATGTTGTACACAGTAACATACAGTGTGTTATATATAGAGATGTTTTGTACACAGTAACATACGGTATGTTATTTATACTGGAGTGTTATACACAGTAACATTTGTTATGTTATATATTGAGGCATATTACACACAGTAACATACGGTGTGTTATTATGTAGAGGAGTGTTACCACAGTGACATACAGTGTGTTATATATAGAGTAGTGTTATACACAGTAACATATGGTATGTTATGTATAGAGTAGTGTTATACATAGTAACATATGATGTGTCATATATAGAGGAGTGTTATACACTGTAACATACGGAGTGTTAAAAAGAGAGTACAGTTATACACAGTAACATATGGTGTGTTATATATATAGCAGTGTTATACACAGTAAAATACGGTGTGTTATATACAGAGGGGTGTAAATCACAGTAACATATGGTGTGTTATATATAGAGTAGTATTATACCGATTAACATACGATGTGTTATATACAGAGGACAGTTATACACAGTAACATACGGTGTGTTATATATAGAGGGGTGTAAACCACAGTGACATACGGTGTGTTATTTTGGAGAGGAATGTTATTCACAGTAAGATATGGTGTGTTATATATACTGGAGTGTTATCCACAGTAACATAAGCTGTGTTATATATAGAGGGGTGTTATACACAGTGACATACGGTGTGTTATATAAAGAGGATTGTTATACACAGCAACATGCAGTGTGTTCTATATAGAGGAGTGTTATACACAATAATATACAGTGTGTTATATATAGAGGCATGTTATACACAGTAACATATGGTGTGGTATATATAGAGCAGTGTTATCAAAGTAACATACGGTGTGTTATATATAGAGTAGTATTATACACAGTAACATATGGTGTGTTATGTATAGAGTGGTGTTATACACAGGAACGTATGATGTGTCATATATAGAGGAGTGTTATACACAGTAACATATGGAGTGTTATATATAGAGGACAGTTATACACAGTAACATATGGTGTCTTATATATACAACAGTGTTATACACAGTAACATACGGTGTGTTATATAGAGAGGGATGTACATCACAGTAATATACGGTGTGTTATATATAGAGGAGTGTTATACACAGTAATATACAATGTTTTATATATAGATGATTGGTATGCAAAGTAACATACGGTGTGTTATATACAGAGGACAGTTATACGCAGTAACATAAGGTGTGTTATTTATAGAGGCGTGTAAATCAAAGTAACCTACTGTGTGTTATTTTGGAGAGGAATGTTATACACCGCAATGTACGGTGTGTTATATGTAGAGGAGTGCAATACATAATAACTTGCGGTGTGTTGTATATAGAGGAGTGTTATACACAGTAACATATGGTGGGTTATAAATAGAGGATTTGTATATACAGTAACATGTGGTGTGTTATAAAAGGAGGAGTGTTATACACAGTAACATGCGGTGTGTTATGTATATAGAGTACAGTAATGCACAGTAAGATATGGTGTGTTATATACACTGGAGTGTTACACCCAGTAACATATGGTGTGTTATATAAGGAGACATGTTAGACACAGTAACATATGATCTGTTATATATAGAGGAATGTTTACACAGTAACATATGGTGTGTTATATATAGAGGACAGTTATACACATACCATACGGTGTGTTATATCTAGGGGACAGTTATACACAGTATCTTACAGTGTGTTATATAAAGAGGAACAGTTATATACAGTAACATATGGTTGGTTATATATAACGGAGTGTTTTACACAGTAACATATGGTGTGTTATATATAGAGGAGTGTTATACACAGTAACATACGGTGTTTTTATATCGAGAGGAGTTTTATACACAGTAACATACAGTGTGTTATTTAGAGAGGACAGTTATACACAGTAACATACGATGTGTTATATATGGAGGAGTGTTATACAGAGTAACATACGGTGTGTAATATATAGAAGAGTGCGATACACAGTAACATACAGTGTGTTATATAATAGAGGGTTTTTATACGCAGTAATTTACGATGTGTTATATATAGAGGCATGTTGTACACAGTACCATATGGTGTGGTATATATATAGGAGTGTTATACACAGTAACTCACGGCGTGTTATATATAGAGTAGTTTTATTCACAGTAACATACGGTGTGTTTTATATATATTGTAGTGTTATATACAATAACATACATGTGTTATATATACCGGAATGTTATACACACTAACATACGAATGTTACATAATACAGGACTGTTATACACAGTAACATACGGTGTGATAAATATTAAGGCGTGTTGTACACAGTAAAATATGGTGTGTTTTACATAGAGCAGTGTGAGATACAGTAACATATGGTGTGTTATGTAGAGAGTAGTGTTATACACAGTAACATATGGTGTGTTATATATAGAGCAGTGTTATACCCAGTAACATATGGTGTGCAATATACACCGGAGTGTTATAACATATGGTGTGTTATATATAGAGGACAGTTATACACATAACAAACGGTGTGTTATATCTAGGGGACAGTTATACACAGTAACTTACAGTTTGTTATATAGAGAGGAACAGTTATATACAGTAACATATGGTTGGTTATATCTAACAGAGTGTTTTACACAGTAACATAAGGTGTATTATATATAGAGGAGTGTTATACACAGTAACATATGGTGTTTTTTATATTTAGAGGAGTGTTATACACAGTAACATACAGTGTGTTATTTAGAGAGGACAGTTATACACAGTAACATTCGATGTGTTATATATATAGGAGTGTTATACACAGTAACATACAGTGGGATATATATAGAGGAATGTTATACACAATAACATATGGAGCATTATATATGGAGGAGTGTTATACAGAGTAATATATGGTGTGTTATATATAGAGCAGTGCTATACACCATAAAATACGGTGTGCTATTTATATACCGGAGTGTTATACACAGTAACATATGGTGTTAAATATAGAAGCATGTTATACACAGTAGCATATGGACTGGTATATATAGAGGAATATTTACACAGTAACATACGGTGTGTTATATATAGAGGATAGTTATACACAGTAACTTACAGTGTGTTATGTAGAGAGGAACAGTTATATACAGTAACATATGGTTGGTAATATATAGAGTCGTGTCTTATACAGTAACATATGGTGCATTATATATACCGGAGTGTTATTCACAGTAACATATGGTGTGTTATATATAGAGGCATGTTGTACACATTTACATATGGTGTATTTTATATAGAGGAGTGTGATACAGTGTAACATACGGTGTGTTATATATATAGAGGCATGTTATACACCATAATATATGGTGTGTTATATTTTCCGCAGTGTAATACACAGTAACATGTGGTGTGTTATATATAGAGCAATGTTATACACAGTAAAATATGGTGTGCTTATATATACCATATTGTTATACACAGTAACATATGGTGTGTTATATATAGAAGCATGTTATACACAGTAACATACGGACTGTTATATATAGAGGAATGTTTACACAGTAACATATGGTGTGTTATACATAGAGGACAGTTATACACATAACATACAGTGTATTATATCTAGAGGACAGTTATACACAGTAACTTACAGTGTGTTATGGAGAGAGGAACAGTAACATATGGTTGGTTATATATAGTGTCTTGTTTTACACAGTAACATATGGTGCATTATATATAGGGAAGTGTTATACACAGTAACATATGGTGTTTTTTATATCTGGAGAAGTGTTTTACACAGTAACATACAGTAGTGTGTTATATAGAGAGGAAAGTTATACACAATAAGATACGGTGTGTTATATGTACAGGAGTGTTATACACAGAAACATACAGAGGGCTAGATAGAGAGGAATGTTATACACAATAACATACGGAGTATTATATATGGAGGAGTGTTATACAGAGTAACATACGGTGTGTAATATATAGAAGAGTGCGATACACAGTAGCATACGGTGTGTTATATATAGAGGGTTTTTATACACAGTCATTTACGATGTGTTATATATAGAGGCATGTTGTACACAGTAACATATGGTGTGTTATACATAGAGATGTTTTGTACACAGTAACATACGATGTGTTATATATACTGGAATGTTATACACAGTAACATATGATGTGTTATATAAGGAGATGTATTATACACAGGAGCATATGGTGTGTTATATATATAGAGGAGTGTTATCACCATAACATACGTTGTGTTATATATACAGCAGTGTTATACACAGCAACATACGGTGTGTTATGTATAGAGTAGTGTTATACACAGGAACGTACGATGTGTCATATATAGAGGAGTGTTATACACAGTTACATACAGATTGTTATATATAGTGGACAGTTATACACAGTAACATATGGTGTGTTATATATACAGCAGTGTTATACACAGTAACATACGTTGTGTTATATATAGAGGGGTTTAAATCACAGTAACATACTGTGTGTGTTATTTTGGAGAGGATTGTTATAAACAGCAACATACGGTATGTTATATGTAGAGTAGTGCACTACATGGTAACATGTGGTGTGTTATATATAGAGGAGTGGTATACACAGTAACATGTGGTGTGTTATGTATATAGAGTAGAGTACTACACAGTAACATACGGTGTGTTATATATAGAGCAGTGTTATACCCAGAAACATACGGTGTGCAATATACACCGGAGTGTTATAACATATGGTGTGTTATATATAGAGGACAGTTATACACATAACATACGGTGTGTTATATCTAGGGGACAATTATACACAGTAACTTACAGTGTGTTATATAGAGAGGAACAGTTATATACAGTAACATATGGTTGGTTATATCTAACAGAGTGTTTTACACAGTAACATATGGTGCGGTATATATAGAGGAGTGTTATACACAGTAACATATGGTGTGTTATTTAGAGAGGACAGTTATACACAGTATCATATGGTTGGTTATTTCTAACAGGGTGTTTTCCACAGTAACATACGGTTTGTTATATAATAGAGGGTTTTTATACACAGTAATTTACGGTGTGTTATATATGGAGCCGTGTTGTACACAATACCATATGGTGTGGTATATATATAGGAGTGTTATACAGTAACTTATGGCATGTTATATATAGAGTAGTTTTATACACAGTAACATACGGTGTGTTTTATATATATAGTAGTGTTATACACAGTAACATACGGTGTGTTATATATAGAGTGTTATACATAGTAATGTATGGTGTGTTATATAATAGAGGAGTGTTATACACAGTAACATACATGTGTTATATATACCGGAGTGTTATATATACTAACATAGGAATGTTCTTTAATACAGGACTGTTATACACAGTAACATATGGTGTGTTATATATTAAGGTGTATTGTACACAGTAAAATACGGTGTGTTTTACATAGAGCAGTGTGAGACACAGTAGCATACGTTGTGTTATATATAGAGGACAGTTATACACATAACATACGGTGAATTATATCTAGGGGACAGTTATACACAGTAACTTAGAGTGTGTTATATAGAGAGGAACAGTTATAAACAGTAACATGTTGTTGGTTATATATAACGGAGTGTTTTATACAGTAACATATGGTGCGTTATATTTAGAGGAATGTTATACACAGTAACATATGGTGTTTTTTATATCTAGAGGAGTGTTATACACAGTAACATAAGGTGTGTTATTTAGAGAGGACAGTTATACACAGTAACATACAGTGGGCTATATATAGAAGAGTGTTATACAAAATAACATACGGAGCATTATATATGGAGGAGTGTTATACAGAGTAACATACGGTGTGTAATATATAGAAGAGTGTGATACACAGTAACATACGATGTGTTATGTAATAGAGGGTTTTTATACACAGTAATTTACGGCGTGTTATATATAGAACAGTGTTGTACACAGTACCATATGGTGTGGTATATATATAGGAGTGTTTTATATATATGATAGTGTATACACAGTAACATACGGTGTGAATTATATAGAGTGTTATGCACAGTAATGTATGGCGTGTTATGTAATAGAGAAATGTTATACACAATAACATACATGTGTTATATATACCAGAGTGTTATCCACACTAACATAGGAATGTTATATAATACAGGACTGTTATACACAGTAACATATGGTGTGTTATATATTAATGCGTGTTGTACACAGTAGAATATGGTGTGTTTTACATAGAGCAGTGTCAGACAGAGTAACATACGGTGTGTTATATATGGAGTAGTGTTATACACAGTAACATACGATGTGTTATGTAAAGAAGAGTGTTATACACAGTAACGTATGGTGTGTTATATAATAGACGAGTGTTATACACAGTGCCATATGGTGTTTTATATATAAAGGTGTGTTGTACACAGTAGCTTACGGTGTGTTATGTATAGAGTAGTGTTATACACAGTAACATATGGTGTGTTATATATTAAGGTGTATTGTACACAGTAAAATATGGTGTGTTCTACATAGAGCAGTGTCAGACAGAGTAACATACGGTGTGTTATATATGGAGTAGTTGTTATACACAGTAACATACAATGTGTTATGTAAAGAAGAGGGTTATACACAGTAACGTATAGTGTGTTATATAATAGACGAGTGTTATACACAGTGCCATATGGTGTTTTATATATAGAGGTGTGTTGTACACAGTAGCTTACGGTGTGTTATGTATAGAGTAGTGTTATACACAGTAACATACGTCATGTTATATTTAGAGTAGTGTTATACACTTTAACTAAAGGTGTGTTATATTTGGAGGAGTGTTATACACAGTAACATATGGTGTATATTTAATAGAGGAGTGTTAGACACAGTAACATATAGTGTTTTATATATATATCGGAGTGTTATACACAGTAACATATGGTATGTTACATAATACCGGACTGTCATACACAGTAACATACAGTGTGATATATGTTAAGGCGTGTTGTACACAGTAAACTATGGTGTGTTTTACATAGAGCAGTGTCAGACACAGTAACATACGGTGTGTTATATATACCGGAGTTTTATACACAGTAACATATGATGTGCCATATAATGGAGGAGTGTTATACACAGTAACATACAGTGTGTTATAAATAGATTAGTGTTATACACCTAACATATGGTGTGTTATATATAGAGCAATGTTATACACAATAACATACGGTGTGTTATATATACCGGAATGTTAAACACAATAACATACGGTGTGTTATAAATAGAGGAGTGGTATACACAGTAACATATGGTGTGTAATAGATAGAGGAGTGTTATACACAGTAAAATATGGTGTGCTATATATACCGGAGCATTATACACAGTAACATATGGTATGTTATATATATATGCATGTTATACACAGTAACATAAATATGTTATATATAGAGGAATGTTTACACAGTAACATATGGTGTGTTATATATAGAGGACATTTATACACATAACATATGGTGTGTTATATCTAGAGGACAGTTATACACAGTAACTTACAGTGCGTTATATAGAGAGGAACAGTTATATACAGTAACATATGGTTGGTTATATATAGAGTCGTGCTTTACACAGTAACATATTGTGCGTTTTATATAGGGAAGTGTTTTACACAATAACATAGGGTGTTTTTTATATCAGGAGGAGTGTTATACACAGTAACATACAGTGTGTTATATAGAGAGGAGTGTTATACACAGTAATGTACAGTGGGCTATATATAGAGGAGTGTCAGAGACAATAACATATGGAGCATTATATATGGAGGAGTGTTATACAGAGTAACATACGGTGTGTAATATATAGATGAGTGCTATACACAGTAACATATGTTTAGTTATATAATAGAGGGATATTATAAACAGTGACCTACGTTATGTTATATGTACAGCCGTGTTGTACACAGTAACTTACGGTGTGTTATATTTAGAGTAGAGTTATACACAGTAACATATGGTGAATTTTATATATAGAGGAGTTTTATACACAGTAACATATGGTGTGTTATATATAGAGGAGTGTTATACACAGTACCATATGGTGTGTAATATATAGAGTAATGTTATACACAGTAACTTACGGCATGTTATAATTATGGTAGTGTTATACACTGTAACATAAGGTGTGTTATATATGGAGGTGTGTTCTACACAGTAACATATGGTCTGTTATATATAGAGGAGAGTTATACACAGTAACATACCATGTGTTATATAAAGAGGTGTGTTGTACACAGTAACACACGGTGTGTTATATATAGAGGAGTGTGATGTACATTAACATATGGTGAGTTATAAATAGTGGAGTGTTATACACAGTAACATACAGTGTGTTATAGATAGAGGAGTGTTATACACAGTGACATGCGTTGTGTTATATTGAGAGGAGTTTTATACACAGTAACATATGGTGTGTAAAATAGAGAGTACAATTATACACAGTAACATACGGTGTGATATATATGTATATAGAGGAGAGTTATACACAGTAACGTATGGTGTGTTATATATACTGGAGTGTTATACACAGTAACACATGGTGTGTTATATATAGAGGAGTGTTATACACAGTAACATATGGTGTGTTTATATATAGAGAAGTATTATACACAGTAACATTCTTGTGTGATATATAGTATGTTATACACAGTTACATACGATGTGTTAAATATGGAGGCGTGTTATACACAGTAACATACCGTGTGTTATATACAGAGTCATGTTATACACAGTAACATATGGTGAGTTATATATAGAGGTGTGTTGCACACAGTAACACACAGTGTGTTGTATATACCGGAGTGCTATACACAGTAACATATGGTCTGTTATTTTGGAGAGAAGTGTTATACACAGTAACATACGGTGTGTTATATAAAGGGGAGTGCCATACACAATAACATATGGTGTGTTATATATAGAGTCGTGTTATACACAGTAACATACGATGTGTTAAATATGGAGGCGTGTTATACACAGAAACCTACCGTGTGTTATATACACAGTCATGTTATACACAGTAACATATGGTGAGTTATATCTAGAGGTGTGTTGCACACAGTAACATACAGTGTTTTGTCTATACCGGAGTGTTAAACACAGTAACATACGGTGTGATATATATAGGGGAGTGATATACACAGTTACATATGGCGTGTTATATATAGAGGACAGTTATACACAGTAATATATGGTGTGTTATATATACTGGAGTGTTATGCACAGTTACATATGGTGTGTAATATATAGAGCAGTGTTATACACAATAACATAAGGTATGTTATATATATCAAAGTGTTATACACAGTAACATATGTTGTGTTATATATAGAGGCTTGAACACAGTAACATATAGTATGTTACATATAGAGGAGTGTTATACACAGTAACATACAGTGTCTTATATATAGCGTAGTGTTGTGCACAGTAACATACGCTGTGTTAAATATAGATGCATGTTATACACAGTAACATATGGTGTGTTATAGATAGAGGCGTGTTGAACACAGTAACATATGGTGTGTTATAGATAGAGGTGTGTTGAACACAGTAACATACGGTGCGTTATTTTGGAGAGGATTGTTATATCCAGTAACATACGGTGTGTTATATATACTGGAGTGTTATACACAGTAACATATGGTGTGTTATATATACAGGAGTGTTATACACAGTAACATATAGTGGGTTAAATATAGAGGAGTGTTATACACAGTAACATACGGTGTGTTATATTTGGAGGAGTGTTATACACAGTAACATACATGGTGCTTATATATAGAGGAGTGTTATACACAATAAGATACTGTGTGTTATATAAATGAGGTTGTTATACACACTAATATATGGTGTGTTATATATCGAGGAGTGTTATCCACAGTAACATATGGTGGGTTATAAATAGATGAGTGTTATACACAGTAACATATGGCCCGTTATAGATGGAGGAGTGTTATACACAGTATCACGTGGTGTGTTATATAGAGAGGTCAGTTATACACAGTAACATACGGTGTGTTATATATAGAGCAGTTTTATGCACAATAACATACGGTGTGCTATATATAGAGGAGAGTTATACACAGTAATGTATGGTGTGTTATATAGCGAGGCTTGTTGTATATAGTAAAATATGGTGTGTTATGAATAGATGAGTGTTATACACAGTAACATATGATGTGTTATATATACAGAGGTATATTGCACACACTTACATACGGTGTGTTGTCTATAGAGACGTGTTGTGCACAGTAGCATATGGTGTGTTATATATACCGGAGTGTTATACACAGTAACATATCGTGTGTTATATATAGTGGCATGTTATACACAATAACATATCCTATGTTATATATAGAGGAGTGTTATACACAGTAACATACAGTGTGTTATAGAATGCAGGACTGTTATACACGGTAACATACGGTGTGTTATACATTAAGGCATGTAGAACACAGTAAAATATGGTGTGTTTCATATAGGGCAGTGTCAAACACAGTAACATATGGTGTGTTATATATACCGGAGTGTTAAACACAGTAACATATAGTGTGTTATAAATAGAGGAGTGTTATACACAATAACATACATTGTGTTATATATAGAGTAGTGTTATACACAGTAACATATGGTGTGTTATATATAGAGTAGTGATATACACAGTAACATATGGTGTGTTATATATAGAGTAGTGTTATACACAATAACATACGGTGTGTTATATGTATCGGAGTTTTATACACAGTAACATATCGTGTGTTATATATAGAGTAGTGTTATATACAGTAACATATGGTGTGTTATATATAGAGTAGTGTTATACACAGTAACATACGGTGTGTTATATATAGAGCAGTGTTATACACAGTAACATACTTGTGTGCTATATAGAGGAGAGTTTTACACAGTAACGTACGGTGTGTTATATAGGGAGGTGTGTTATACATAGTAAAATATGGTGTGTTATGAATAGAAGAATGTTATACACAGTAACATATGGTGTGTTACATATACAGAGGCATGTTGTACACAATTACATACGGTATGTTGTATATAGAGACGTGTTGTACACGGTAACATATGGTGTGTTATATATACCGGAGTGTCATACACAGTAACATATGGTATGTTATATAATACAGGACTGTTATACACAGTAACATACGGTGTGTTATATATTAAGGCGTGTAGAACACAATAAAATATGGTATGTTTTATATAGAGCAGTGTCAGACACAGTAACATACAGTGTGTTATATATACCGGAGTGTTAAACACAGTAACATACAGTGTGTTATAAATAGAGTAGTGTTATATATAATAACATATGGTGTATTATAGATAGAGGAGTGTTAGACACAGTAACATGCAGTGTGTTAATGATAGAGCAGTGTTATACACAGTAACATGAGGTGTGCTATATATAGAGGACAGTTATACACATAACATACGGTGTGTTATATCTAGGGGACAGTTATACATAGTAACTTACAGTGTGTTATATAGAGAGGAACAGTTATATACAGTAACATATGGTTGGTTATATATAACAGAGTGTTTTACACAGTAACATATGGTGTGTTATATATAGAGGAGTGTTATACACAGTAACATACGGTGTTTTTAATAACTAGATGAGTGTTATGCACAGTAACATAGGGTGTGTTATTTAGAGAGGACAGGTATACACAGTGTTATATATGTCGGAGTGTTATACACAGTAACATACAGTGGGCTTTTTATAGAGGAGTGTTATACACAATAACATATGGAGCATTATACATGGACGAGTGTTATACAGAGTAACTTACAGTGTGTAATATATAGAAGAGTGCGATACACAGTAGCATACGGTGTGTTAGTTAATAGAGTGGTTTTATACACAGTAATTGACGGTGTGTTATATACGGAGCCGTGTTGTGCACAGTACCATATGGTGTGGTATATATATATAGGAGTCTTATACACAGTAACTTATGGTGTGTTTTAAATAGTGTAGTTTTATATACAGTAACATACGGTGTGTTTTATATATATAGTGGTGCTATACACAGTAACATAAGGTGTGGTATATATATAGGAGTGTTATATACAGTAACATACATGTGTTATATATAACGGAGTGTTATACAGACTAACATAGAAATGTTAAATAATACAGGACTGTTATACACAGTAAAATAAGATGTGTTATATATTAAGGCATGTTGTACACAGTAAAATATGGTGTGTTTTACAAAGAGCAGAATCTGACACAGTAACATGCGGTGTGTTACATATAGAGTAGTATTATACACAGTAACATATGGTGTGTTATATAAAGAGGAGTGTTATACACAGTAATGTATGGTGTGGTATATAATTGAGGAGTGTTATACACAGTACCATATGGTATTTTATATATAGAGGTATGTTGTACACAGTAACTTACGGTGTGTTATGTATAGAGTAGTGTTATACACAGTAACGTACGGCGTGTTATATTTAGAGCAGTGTTATACACTGTAACATAAGATTTGTTATATATGGAGGAGTGTTATACACAGTAACATATGGTGTGTATTTAATAGAGGAGTGTTATACACAGTAACATACGGTGTCTTATGTATATCGGAGTGTTATACACAGTAACATATAGTATGTTATATAATGCAGGACTGTCATACACAGTTACATACGGTATGTTATATATTAAGGCATGTTGTACACAGTAAAATATGGTATGTTTTATATAGAGCAGTGTAAGACACAGTAACATAAGGTGTGTTATATATACCGGAGTTTTATACACAGTAACATACGATGTGCTATATAATGGAGGAGTGTTATACACAGTAACATACGGTGTGTTATATATAGATTAGTGTTATACACAGTAACATATGGTGTGTTATATATAGATTAGTGTTATACACAGTAACATATGGTGTGTTATATTGTTATATATAGACCAATGTTATACATAATAACACACGGTGTGTTATATATACCGGAGTGTTAAACACAGTAACATACGGTGTGTTATAAATAGAGGAGTGTTATACACAATAACATATGGTGTGTTAATGATCGAGCAGTGTTATACACAGTAACATACGGTGTGCTATATATAGAGGACAGTTATACACATAACATATGGTGTGTTCTGTCTAGGGGACAGTTATACACAGTAACTTACAGTGTGTTATATAGAGAGGAACAGTTATATACAGTAACATATGGTTGGTTGTATATAACGGAGTGTTTTACACAGTAACATATGTTGCATTATATATAGAGGAGTGTTATACACAGTAACATACGGTGTTTTTTATATCTAGATGAGTGTTATACACAGTAATATATTGTGTGTTATTTATAGAGGACAGATATACACAGTAACATACGGTGTGTTATATATATAGTCGTGTTATACACAGTAATTTACAGTGGGCTATATATAGAGAAGTGTTATACACAATAACATATGGATCATTATACATGGAGGAGTGTTATACAGAATAACATATGGTGTGTAATATATAGAAACGTGCTATACACAGTAACATACTGTGTGTTATATAATAGAGGTGTTTTATACACAGTAATTTATGGTGTGTTATATATGGAGCCGTGTTCTACACAGTACCATATGATGTCGTACATATATAGGGGTGTTATACACAGTATCTTATGGCGTGTTATATATATAGTAGTTTTAAACACAGTAACATACGGTGTGTTTTATATATATAGTGGTGTTATATACAGTAACATAAGGTGTGTTATATATAGAAGAGTGTTATACACAGTAACATACATGTGTTATATATAATGGAGTGTTATACAGACTAACATAGGAATGTTATATAATACAGGACTATTATACACAGTAACATACGATGTGTTGTATATTAAGTCGTGTTGTACACAGTAGAATATGGTATGTTTTACATAGAGCAGAGTCTGACAGAGTAACATGCGGTGTGTTATATATAGAGTAGTGTTATGCACAGTAACATACGGTGTGTTATATAAAGAGGAGTGTTATACACAGTAACGTATGGTGTGGTATATAATAGAGGAGTGTTATACACAGCACCATATGGTGTTTTATATATAGAGGTATGTTGTACACAGTAACTTAGGGTGTGTTATGTATAGAGTAGTGTTATACACAGTAACGTGCGGCATGTTATATTTAGAGTAGTGTTATACACTGTAACTTAGGGTTTGTTATATATGGTGGAGTGTTATACACAGTAATGTATGGTGTGTATTTAATAGAGGAGTGTTATGCACATTAACATACGGTGTGTTATGTATATCGGAGTATTATACACAGTAACATATAGTATGTTATATAATACAGGACTGTCATACACAGTAACATACGGTGTGTTATATATTAAGGCGTGTTGTCCACAGTAAAATATGGTGTGTTTTATATAGAGCACTGTCAGACATAGTAACATATGGTGTGTTATATATACCGGAGTTTTATATGCAGTAACATACGATGTGCTATATAATGGAGGAGTGTTATACACAGTAACATACGGCGTGTTATATATAGATTAGTGTTATACACAGTAATATATGGTGTGTTATATATAGATTAGTGTTATACACAGTAACATATGGTGTGTTATATATAGAGCAATGTTATACATAATAACATACGGTGTGTTATATATACCGGAGTATTAAACACAGTAACATACGGTGTGTTATAAATAGAGGAATGTTATACACAATACCATATGGCGTGTTATAGATAGAGGAGTGTTATCCACAGTAATATATGATGGGTTATAAATAGAGGAGTGATATACACAGTAACATACGTTGTGTTATAGAAAGAGGAGTGTTTTATACATGGTAACGTGCGGTGTGTTATATATAGAGCAGTGTTATACACAGTAAAATATGGTGTGCTATATATACCAGAGTGTTATACACAGTAACATATGGTGTGTTATATATAGAAGCATGCTATACACAGTAACATACGGTCTGTTATATATAGAGGAATGTTTACACAGTAACATATGGTGTGTTATATATAGAGGAAAGTTATACACGTAACATACGGTGTGTTATATCTAGAGGACAGTTATACACAGTAACTTACAGTGTGTTATATAGAGAAAAACAGTTATATACAGTAACATATGGTTGGTTATATATAGAGCCGTGCTTTACACAGTAACATATGGTGCGTTATATATAGGGAAGTGTTATACACAGTAACATAGGGTGTTTTTTATTTCAGGCAGAGTGTTATACATAGTAACATCCCTTGTGTTATATAGAGAGGAAAGTTATACACACTAACATACGGTGTGTTATATATACAGGAGTGTTATACCCACTGTAATGTACAGTGGGCTATATATAGAGGAGTGTGAGAGACAATAACATATGGAGCATTATATATGGAGGAGTGTTATACAGAGTAACATATAGATGAGTGCTTTACACAGTAACATACGGTGTGTTATATAATAGAGTGATATTATACACAGTAACCTACGGTATGTTATATGTAGAGCCGTGTTGTACACAGTAACTTACCGTTTGTTATATTTAGAGTAGTGTTATACACAGTAACATATGGTGAGTTATATATAGAGGAATGTTATACACAGTAAAGTATGGTGTGTTATACAAAAGAGGAGTGTTATACACAGTACCATATGGTGTGTTATATATAGAGGTGTGTTGCACACAGTAATTTACGGTGTGTTATATATAGAGTAGTGTTTTACACAGTAAATTACGGCGTGTTATATTTATAGTAGTG
Source organism: Pristiophorus japonicus (assembly GCF_044704955.1). Taxonomy (NCBI): domain Eukaryota; kingdom Metazoa; phylum Chordata; class Chondrichthyes; family Pristiophoridae; genus Pristiophorus; species Pristiophorus japonicus. The sequence continues at coordinate 149,255,720 of NC_091984.1, read as the reverse complement.
TTATACAATCTATTATAACGTGTGTTATATATGGAGGAGTGTTCTACACAGTAACATACGGTCTGTTATATATAGAGGAGAGTTATACACAGTAACATACCATGTGTTATATATAGAGGTGTGTTGTACACAGTAAAATATGGTTTGTTATATATAGAGGAGTGTTATACACAGTAACATACTGTATTACATGTATATATATATATATATATATATATATATGGAGGCATGTTGTACACAGTAACACACGGTGTGTTAAATATAGAGGAGTGTGATGTACAGTAATATATGGTGAGTTATAAATAGAGGAGTGTTATACACTGTAACATACGGTGTTATAGAGCTAGGTGTTATACACAGTGACATGCGGTGTTCTAAATAGAGGTGTGTTGTACACAGTAACATAAGGTATGTAATATATAGAGCAGTGTTATCAGAGTAACCTACAATGTGATATATATATAGAGAGGCATGTTATACACAGTAACATACGGTGTGTTATGTATAGAGTAGTGTTATACACAGGAACATACGATGTGTCATATATAGAGGAGTGTTATACACAATAACATACGGAGAGTTATATATAGAGGACAGTCATACACAGTAACATATGGTGTGTTACATATACAGCTGTGTTATACACAGTAACATACGGTGTGTTATATATAGAGGGGTGTAAATCACAGTAATATACGGTGTGTTATATATAGAGGAGTGCGATACACAGAAACATACGATGTTTTATATAGAGTGGATTGGTATGCAACGTAACATACGGTGTGTTATATTCAGAGGACAGTTATACACAGTAACATATGGTGTGTTATATTTAGAGGCGTGTAAATCACAGTAACACACTGTGTGTTATTTTGTAGATGAGTGTTATACACAGCAACATACGGTGTGTTATATGTAGAGGACTGCAATACATAGTAACATGTGGTGTGTTATATATAGAGGAGTGTTATACACAGTAACGTATAGTGTGTTATATCTAGAGGAGTGTTATCCACAGTAACATATGGTGGGTTATAAATAGAGGAGTGGTATACAGAGTAACATGCGGTGTGTTATGTATATAGAGTACAGAAATACACAGTAATATATGGTGTGTTATATATAGACCAGTATTATACCCAGTAACATACGGTGTGCTATATACACCGGAGTGTTACACACAGTAACATATGGTGTGTTATATAAGGAGGCATGTTATATACAGTAACATATGGTCTGTTATATATAGAGGAATGTTTACACAGTAACATATGATGTGTTATATATAGAGGACAGTTATACACATAACATACGGTGTGTTATATCTAGGGGACAGTTATAAACAGTAACTTACAGTGTGTTATATAGAGAGGAACAGTTATATACAGTAACATATGGTTGGTTATATATAACGGAGTGTTATCCACAGTAATATATGATGGGTTATAAATAGAGGAGTGGTATACAAAGTAACATATGGTGTGTTATAGATAGAGGAGTGTTATACACAGTAACATGCGGTGTGTTATATATAGAGCAGTGTTTTACACAGTAAAATATGGTGTGCTATATATATACCGGAGTGTTATACACAGTAACATATGGTATGTTATGTATAGAAGTATGTTATACACAGTAACATATGGTCTGTTAAATACAGATGAATGTTTACACATTAAGATACGGAGTGTTATATATAGAGTAGAGTTATACACAGTAACTTCCAGTGTGTTATATAGAGAGGAACAGTTATATACAGTAACATATGGTTGGTTATATATAGGGAAGTGTTATACACAGTAACATAGGGTGTTTTTTATATCGGGGGAGTGTTATACACAGTAACATACAGTGTGTTATATAGAGAGGACAGTTATTCACAGTAACATATGTGTGTTATTTATTCAGGATTGTTATACACAGTAACATACGGTGTGTTATATATACCGGGGTGTTATTCACAGTAACATATGGTGTGTTATATATGGAGGCATGTAATAAACAGTAACATACGGTCTGTTATATATCGAGGAAATTTTACACAGTAACATATGGTTTGTTATATATAGAGGACAGTTACACACAGTAACATACAGTGTGTTATAGAGAGGAACAGTTATATACAGTAAGATATGGTTGGTTATATATAACAGAGTGTTTTACACAGTAACATATGGTGCGCTATATATAGAGGACTGTTATACATAGTAACATATGGTGTGTTTATATATAGAGGCAAGTTGTACACAGCAACAGACGGTGTGTTTTATATATAGAGGAGTGTGATGTTACATATGGTGAGTTATAAATAGAGGAGTGTTATACACTGTAACATACGTTGTGTTATAGATAGAAGAGTGTTATACACATTAACCACTGGTGTGTTATATAGATTGGAATGTTATACACAATAACATATGGTTTGTTATATATAGAGGAGTGTTATGCACAGTAACATATGGTGTTTTATATATCCAGGACAGTTATGCACAGTAAAATACTGTGTGTTAAATAGAGAGGACAATTATACACAGTAACATACGGTGTGTTATAAATAGAGGTGTGTTATACAGAGTAACATACGGTGTGTTATATATAGAGGAGTGTTATAAGAGAAATATACGGTGTGTTATATATATATATAGAGGCATGTTGTACACAGTAACATACGGTGTGTTATATATACTGGAGTGTTATACACATTAACATACGGTGTGTTACATATTGAGACGTTTTATACACAGTAACATATGGTGTGTTATATATAGAGGAATGTTATCACAGTAACATACGGTGTGTTATATCTAGAGGAAGTTATACACAGTAAAACACAGTGTGTTATATAGAGAGGAACAGTTATGCACAGTAACATATCGTTGGTTTTATATAAAGGAGTGTTATACATAGTAACATACGGTGTTTTTTTCTATATAGCGGAGTGTTATACACAGTAACATATGGTGTGTTACATAGAGAGGACAGTTATACACAGTAACATACGGTGTGTTATATATTCAGGAGTGATATACACAGTTACATATGGTGTGTTATATATAGAGGCATGTAATACACAGTAACATATAGTCTGATATATATCGATGAAAGTTTACACAGTAACATACGGTTTGTTATATATAGAGGACAGTTACACACAGTAACATTTGGTGTGTTGTATCTCGAGGATAGTTATACACAGTAACATACAGTGTGTTATATAGCGAGGAACAGTTATATACAGTAAGATATGGTTGGTTATATATAACAGTGTTTTACACAGTAAATTATGGTGCGCTATATATAGAGGACTGTTATACACAATAACATACAGAGATTTTATATCTAGAGGAGTATTATGCACAGTAACATACGGAGTGTTATATATAGAGGACAGTTATACACAGTAACATATGGTGTGTTATATATACAGGAGTGTTATATACAGTAACATAGAGTGGGCTAGATATAGAGGAGTGTTATACACAATATCACACAGAGAATTATATATAGAGGAGTGTTATACACAGTAACATATGGCATGTAATATATAGAAGAGTGCTATACCCAGTAACATACGGTGTGTTATATAATAGTGGAGTGTTGTACACAGTAACGTACGATGTGTTATATATAGAGACGTGTTGTACACAGTAACATATGGTGTGTTATGTGTCGGGACTGTTATACACAATAACATAGGTGTGTTTTATATATAGAGGAGTGTTATACACAGTAATATATGGTGTGTTTTATAGAGAGTAATATTAAACACAGTAACATATGGCTTATTTTATATAGAGGAGTGTTATACACAGTGATATGTGGTGTGTTATATATAGAGAGGTGTTCTACACAGTAACATATGGCGTGTTATAGATAGAGGAATGTTATGCATAGTAACATAAGGTGTGTTATATAAAGAGGAGTGTTATACACAGTAACATATGGTGTGTTATATATAGAGGAGTGTTATACACAGTAACATATGGTGCCATATATATACAGGAGTGATATACACTGCAATATATGGTGTGTTATATATAGCAGCGTGTTGTACACAGTAACATATGGTGTGTTATATATTCCGGAGTGTTATACACAGTAACATAAAGAGTGTTATATATACAGGTGCGTTATACACATTAACATATGGTTTGTTATATGTAGCAGAGTGTTATACACAGTAAGATATGTTGTGTTATATATAGAGATGTGTTATACACAGTAACATAAGGTGTTTTATAGAGAGAGGAGTGTTTTATATATAGTAACATGTCATGTTTTATATATACCGGTGTGTTATACACAGTATCATACGATGTGTTATATATAGAGGAGTGTTATGCAGAGTAACTTACGGTGTATTGTATATAGAGTAGTATTATACACAGTAACATACCGTGTGTTTTATATAGAGGAGTGTTATATACAGTAACATATGGTGTTTTATATATACGGGAGTGTTATACACAGTAACATAGGATGTGTGAAATATAGAGGAATGTTATACTCAGTAACATACAGAGTGTTATAAATACAAGAGTGTTATACACAGTTACATATGCTGTGTTATATATAGAGGACAGTTATACACAGTAACATACGGTGTGTTATATATACAGGAGTGTTATACACAGTAACATAGAGTGGGCTAGATATAGAGGAGTGTTATACACAATAACACACAGATAATTATATATAGAGGAGTGTTATACACAGTAACATACGGTGTGTTATATATAGTGGAGCGTAATACACATTAACATATGGTGTGTTATATATAGAGTCGTGTTGCAGACAGTAACACACGGTGTGTTGTATATACCGGAGTGTTATACACACTCACATACGGTGTGTTATTTTGGAGAGGAGTGTTATACACAGTAACATACGGTGTATTATATATGGAGCAGTGTTATACACAGTAACATATGATGTGCTATATATATAGAGGAGAGTTATACACAGTAACAGACGGTGTGTTGTATATAAAGGCATGTTGTACACAGTAAAATATGGTGTGTTATAAATAGAGGAGTGTTATACACAGTAACATACGGTGTGCTAGATATAGAGGAGAGTTATACACAGTAACATATGCTGTGTTATATATAGAGGCATGTTGTATGCAGTAAAATATGGTGTGTTATCAATAGAGGAGTGTTATACACAGTAACATATGGTGTGTTACATAGAGAGAACAGTTATACACAGTAACATACGGTGTGTTATATATTCAGGAGTGATATACACAGTTGCATACGGTGTGTTATATAATAGTGGAGTGTTCTACACAGTAACATACCGTGTGTTATATATAGAGGAGTGTTAGATACAGTAACATATGGTGTTTTATATATACGGGAGTGTTATACACAGTAACATAGGGTGTGTGAAATATAGAGGAGTGTTATACTCAGTAACATACGGAGTGTTATAAATACAAGAGTGTTATACACAGTTACATATGCTGTGTTCTATATAGGGGCTGTTATACACAGAAACATACAGTGTGTTATATATAGAGGAGTGTTATACACAGTAACATGTGGTGTGTTATATATAGTGGAGCGTAATACACATTAACATATGGTGTGTTATATATAGAGTCGTGTTGCAGACAGTAACACACGGTGTGTTGTATATACCGGAGTGTTATACACACTCACATACGGTGTGTTATTTTGGAGAGGAGTGTTATACACAGTAACATACAGTGTGTTATATATAGAGGAATGCTATACACAGTAACATATGGTGCATTATATATAGAATGGTGTTATACACAGTAACATACGGTGTGTTAAATATAGAGGTGTGTTATACACAGTAACATACGGTTTATTATATGCAGAGTCATATTATACACAGTAACATATGGTGTGTTTAATATAGAGGCATGTTGTACACAGTAACATATGGTGTGTTGTATAAACCAGAGTGTTATACACAGTAATAAATGGTGAGTTATTTTGGAGAGGCGTGTTATACACAGTAACATGCATGTTGTTATATATAGAAGATTGTTATACACAATAAGATACGGTGTGTTATATACACCGGAGTGTGAGACACAGTCACATATGGTGTGTTATATATAGAGGAGTGTTATCCACAGTAACATGCGGTGTGTTATATATAGTGGACAGTTATACACAGTAACATACGGTGTGTTATATATGGAGCAGTGTTATACACAGTAACATTCGGTGTGCTCTATATATAGAGGAGAGCTATACACAGTAACATACGGTGTGTTGTATATAGAGGCGTGTTGTACACAGTAAAATATGGTGTGTTATAAATAGAGGAGTGTTATACACAGTAACATACGGTGTGCTATATATAGAGGAGAGTTATACACAATAACATACGGTGTGTTATATATAGAGGCGTGTTGTACGCAGTAAAATATGGTGTGTTATCAATAGAGGAGTGTTATACACAGTAACATATGGTGTGCTATATATATTCGAGGCATGTTGTACACAGCAACATATGGTGTGTTGTATATAGAGACTTGTTGTACACAGTAACATACGATGTGTTATATATACCGGAGTGTTATACACAGTAACATATGGTGTGTTATATATAGAGGCATGTAATACACAGTAACATACGGTCTGCTATATATACAGGAATGTTTACACAGTAACATATGGTTTGTTATATATAGAGGACAGTTACACACAGAACATTTGGTGTGTTGTATCTAGAGGACAGTTATACACAGTAACATACAGTGTGTTATATAGAGAGGAAAAGTTATATACAGTAAGATATGTTTGGTTATATATAACAGAGTGTTTTACACAGTAACATATGGAGCGCTATATATAAAAGACTGTTATACACAGTAACATACAGTTTTTTTATATCTAGAGGAGGAGGATACACAGTAACATACGGAGTGTTACATATATACAGGATTGTTATACACAGTAACATATGGTGTGTAATATACAGAAGAGTGCTATACACAGTACCATTCGGTGTGTTAAATATATAGGAGTGTTATACACAGTAACTTATGGTCCATCATATATAGAGCAGTTTTATACACAGTAACATATGGTGTGTTATATATAGAGGAGTGTTATACACAGCAACATACAGTGTGTTTCATACATCGCAGTGTTATACACATTAACATACAACGTGTTATATGTAGTGGCATATTATACACAGTAACATATGGTGTATTTTTTATATAGAGGACAGTTATTCACAGTAACATAGAGTCTGTTATATATAGTGGAGTGTTATACACATTAACATATGATGTGTTATATATACAGATGTGTTGTACACAGTAACATATAGTGTGTAATATTTAGGGGACTGTTATACGCAATAATATACGGTGTGTTTTCTATATAGAGGAGTGTTATACACAACTAATATACGGCGTGTTGTATATAGAGGAGTGTTATACACAGTAACATATTGTGTGTTATATATAGATGAGTGTTACGCAAAGTAACATATGGTGTGTTATATATCGAGGAGTGTTATACACAGTAAAATACAGTGCATTATATATAGAGGAGTGTTATGCACAGTAACATACGGTTGTTATATATAGTGGAATGTTATACACAGTAACACACGGTGTGTTGTATATAGCAGAGTGTTATACACAGTAATATACGATGTGTTATATATAGAGGACTGTTAGACAGAGTAACTTACGGTGTATTGTATATAGAGGAGTATTATACACAGTAACATATGGTGTGTTATATATAGAGCAATGTTATACACAATAACATACGGTGTGTTATATATACCGGAGTGTTATACACAGTAAGATATGGTGTGTTATAAATAGAGGACAGATATACACAGTATCATATGGTGTGTTATATATATAGAGCAGTGTTATACACACTAACATACAGTGTGCTAAATTTGGAGGAGAGTTATACACAGTAACATACCATGTGTCATATATATATAGAGACATGTTGTACAAAGTAACATACGGTATTATATATATAGAGGAATGTTATACACAGTAACATATGGTGTGCTATATATATAGAGGCATGCTGTACACTGTAACATACGATGTGTTATATACACTGGAGTGTTATACACAGTAACATACGGTGTGATACATAGAGAGGACAGTTATACACAGTAACATGCGGTGTGTTATATATTCAGGAATGTTATACACAGTAACATATGGTGTGTTATATTTTGAGGACAGTTATACACAGCAACATACAGTGTGTTATATAGAGAGGAACAGTTATGCACAGTAACATATGGTTGGTTTTATATGACGGAGTGTTATACACAGTAACATATTGTGCATTATATATAGAGGAGTGTTATACATAGTAACATATGGTGTGCTATATATAGAGGACAGTTATACACATAACATACGGTGTGTTATATCTAGGGGACAGTTATACACATTAACTTACAGTGTGTTATATCGAGAGGTTAGCGAGATGAACAGTTATATACAGTAACATATGGTTGGTTATATATAACAGAGTGTTTTACACAGTAACATATGGTGCGTTATATATAGAGGAGTGTTATACATAGTAACATACGGTGTTGTTTTCTATATACGGAGCGTTATACACTGTAACATACGGTGTGTTGTATATAGAGTAGTCTTATACAGAGTAACATATGGTGTGTTGTATATGGAGGAGTACTATACACAGTAACAATGGTGTGTTATATATAGAGGAGTGCTATATACAGTTATATACTGTGTTTTATATATACAGGAGTGTTATACACAGTAACATACGGTATATTATATACAGAGGAGTGTTATACACAGTAACAAATGGAGTGTTATATAAAAAGGAGTGTTATACACAGTAACATACACTGTGCTATATAGAGTGGACTGTTATACAGAGTAACATATGGTTCGTTATATATAATGGAGTGTTATACACAGTAACGTATGGTGTTTTATATATAGAGGAGAGTTATACACAGTAACGTACAGTGTGTTATATATAGAGGACAGTTATACAGATTAACAGACGTTGAGTTATATATAGAGGAATGTTGTACACAGTAACATAAGGTGTGTTATGTATAGAGCAGTGTTATACACAGTAACATACGGTATGTTATATATAGAGAAGTGTTATACACAGTAACATACGGTATGTTATATATATATAGAGGCATGTTGTACACAGTAACACACAGTGTGTTATATATACTGGAGTGTTATAGACAGTAACATATGGTGTGTTATATATCGACGTGTGTTATACATAGTAACATACTGTGTTCTTTTGCATATTGCAGAGTGTTATACACAGTAACTTATGGTGTGTTACATAGAGAGGACAGTTATACACAGTAACATACGGTGTGTTATATATTGAGGAGTGTTATACAGAGTAACATACGTTGTGTTATATATATAGAGGCATGGTGTACACAGTAACATACGGTATGTTATATATACTGGAGTGTTATACACATTAAATACGGTGTGTTATATATTGAGGCGTGTTATACAAAGTAACATATGGTGTGTTTTCTATAGAGGAATGTTATCACAGTAACATACGGTGTGTTATATCTAGAGGACATTTATACACAGTAACATACAGTGTGTTATATAGAGAGGAACAGTTATGCTCAGTAACATCTGGTTGGCTATATATAACGCAGTGTTATACACATTAACATATGGTGCGTTATATATAGAGGAGTGTTATACATTGTAAGATATGGTGTTTTTTTCTGTATAGCGGAGTGTTATACACAATAAAATATGGTGTGTTACATCGAGAGGACAGTTATACACAGTAACATACGGTGTGTTATATATAGAGGAGTGTTATATACAGTTACATACTGTGTTTTATATATACAGGAGTGTTATACACAGTAACATATGATGTGTTATATATAGAGGAGTGTTATACACAGTAACAAATGGTGTGTTATATAAAGAGGAGTATTATACACAGTAACATATGCTGTGCTCTATAGAGAGGACTGTTATACAGAGTAACATATGGTGGGTTATATATAATGAAGTGTTATACACAGTAACATATGGTGTTTTATATATACAGGAGAGTTATACACAGTAACATACAGTGTGTTATATTTGAGGACAGTTATACAGAGTCACATACGGTGAGTTATATATAGAGGCGTGATGTACACAGTAACTTAAGGTGTGTTATATATATAGAGATATGTTATACACAGTAACATATGGTATGTTATATATAGAGGCGTGTTATACACAGTAACAAATGGTGTGTTATCTATAGAGGAGTGTTATCACAGTAACATACGGTATGTTATATATATATAGAGGCATGCAGTACACAGTAGCATATGGTGTCTTATATATAGAGACGTGCTGTGCACATTAACATACGTTGTTTTATATATAGTGGAGTGTTAAACACAGTGACATATGGTATGCATATAAAGGGGCATGTTATAGAAAGTAACATATGGTGTGTTATATGTAGAGGAGTGTTATACACAGCAATATACGGTGTGTTATATATACTGGCGTGTTATACACAATAACATCCGGTGTGTTATATATAGAAGAGTGTTATACACAGTAACATATGTTATATTATATATAGAGGAATGTTATATACAGTTACATACGGTGTTGTATATATACAGGAGTGTTATACACAGTAACATACAGTGTGTTTTATATATATTGAGGCATGCAGTAAACAGTAACATATGGTGTGTTATATATAGAGATGTGTTTTACACAGTAACATACAGTGTGTTTTATATACTGGAGTGTTACACGCAGTAACATATGCTATGTTATATATAGAGGCGTTATACACAATAACATCCGGTGTGTTATATAAAGAGGAGTGTTATACACAGTAACATATGGTATGTTATATATAGAGGAGTGTTATACACAGTCACAAACAGTGTGTTATATAAAGAGGAGTGTTATACACAGTAACATATGCTGTGCTATATAGAGAGGACTGTTATACAGAGTAACATATGGTGGGTTTTATATATAATGGAGTGTTATACACAGTAACATATGATGTTTTCTGTATACAGGAGAGTTATACACAGTAATATACGGTTATATATAGAGGCATGTAGTACACAGTAACTTAAGGTGTGTTATATATAGAAGCATGGTATACACAGTAACATATGGTATGTTACATATCGAGACGTGTTATACATAGTAACATCCGGTGTGTTATATAAAGAGGAGTGTTATACACAGTAACATACGCTGTGCTATATAGAGAGGACTGTTATACAGAATCACATATGGTGGGTTATATATAATGGAGTATTATACACAGTAACATATGTTGTTTTATATATACAGGAGATTTATACACAGTAACATACGGTGTGTTATATATAGAGGTCAGTTATACAGAGTAATATACCGTGAGTTATCTATAGAGGCGTGTAGTACAGAGTAACATAAGGTATGTTATATCTAGAGCCGTGTTATACACAGTAACATACGGTGTGTTATATGTAGAGGAGTGTTATCACAGTAACATACGGTGTGGTTTATATATATTGAGGCATGAAGTACACAGTAACATACGATGTGTTATATATAGAGATGTTCTGTACGCAGTATCATATGGTGTGTTTTATATACTGGAGTGTTATACGCAGTAACATATGGTATGTTATATATAGAGGCATGTTATACACAGTAAAATACGGCGTGTGATATAAAGAGGAATGTTATCATAGTAACATACGCTGTGTTATATATGGACGAATGTTATACGCAGTAACACACGGTGTGTTAGATATGAAGGAGTGTTGTACACAGTAACATACAGTGTGTTATAAATAGAGGAGTGTTATATGCAGTAACATATGGTGTGTGATAGATAGAGGAGTGTTATACACAGTAACATGCGGTGTGTGATATATTGAGGAAAGTTATACACAATAGCTTATGGTGTGTTATATATAGAGCAGTGTTCTACACAGTAATATACGGTGTGTTAAATTTGGCGGAGAGTTATACACATTAACATGCCGTGCGTTTTATTTGGAGGAGTATTATGCACAGTAACATATGGTGTTTTTTATATCTAGAGGAATGTTATACACAGTAATATATGGTGTGTTATATATGCCGGAGTGTTATACCCAGTAACATACGGTGTGTTATATACACCGGAGTGTTATACACATTAACATATGGTGTGTTATATATAGAGGCGTGTTATACACAGTAACATATGGTGTGTTTTATATGTAGAGGACAGTTATTCACAGTAACATACGGTGTGTTATATATAGTGGAGTGTTATACACAGTAACATAGAGTGTTTTATATAGAGAGGAGTGTTATAGATTGTAACATACGGTATTTTATATATACTGGAGTGTTGTACACAGTATCATATGATGTATTATATATAGAGGACTGTTATATACAGTAACATATGGTGTGTTATATATAGAGCAATGTTACATACAATAATATACGGTGTGTCATATATATAGAGGTGTGTTGTACACAGTAACATACTTTGTGTTATATATATAGAGGAGTGTTATACACAGTAACATATGGTGTGTTATAAATAGAGGAGTGTTATATGCAGTAACATATGGTGTGTTATAGATAGAGGAGTGTTGTACACAGTAACATGCGGTGTGTGATATATAGAGGAAAGTTATACACAATAGCTTATGGTGTGTTTTATATATAGAGCAGTGTTATACACAGTAACATACAGTGTGTTAAATTTGGCGGTAAGCTGTACCGTCCGTTATATATAGAGGCGTGTTGTACACAGTAACATACCATGCGGTATATATAGAAACATGTTGTACACTGTAACATACAGTGAGTTATATATACCGGATTGTTATACACAGTAATGTACGGTGTGTTATATATAGAGGAGTGTTTACACAGTAACATATGGTGTGTCCTATATAGAGGACAGTTATACACAGTAACATATGGTGTGTTATATCTAGATGATAGTTATACACAGTAACATAGAGTGTGTTATATGGAGAGGAAAAGTTAGACACAGTAACATATGGTTGGTTATATATAACGGAGTGTTTTACACAGTAACATGTGGTGCGTTATGTATAGAGGAGTTTTATACACAGTGTGATGGAGTGTTTGTGTGGAGTGAGTGCGATGGTGTGAGTGTGTGGAGTGAGTTTGTGGAATGAGTGAGTGGAGTATGTGTGTGGAGTGAGTGTGCGGGTGTGAGTGTGATGGCGTGAGTGTAAGGAGTGAGTGTGCTGAGTGACTGTGTGGTGTGAGTTTGTGGAGTGAGTTTGTGGACTGACTGTGACGAAGTGAGTGTGAGGCGTGAGTCTGACAGAGTGTGTATGACGGAGCGTGTGCGGCGAGAATGTATGGAGTGAGTGTGATGAAGTGAATGTGTGGAATGAATGTGAGCGAGTGAGTCTGAGGGAGTGAGTGTGACAGAATGAGTGTGACAGAGTGAGTATGTGGAGTGAGTGTGACGGAGTGAGTGTGTGGATTGACTGTGATGAAGTGAGTGTGAGGTTTGAGTCTGACTGAGTGAGTGTGACGCAGTTCGAGCGGAGTGAATGTGTGGAGTGAGTGTGACGAACTGAGCGTGTGGAGTGAGTGTGTGGAGTGAGTGTGACGGAGTGAGTGAGATGGAGTGAGTGTGTGGAGTGAGTGTGTGGAATGACTGTGATGGAGTGAGTGTGTGGAGTGAGTGTGACCGAATGAGTGCGATGGAGTGAGTGTGTGGATTGAGTGTGTAGAGTGAGTGTGTGGAGTGAGTTTGACGGAGAGTGTGTGGAGTGAGTGTGTGGAGTGAGTTTGTGGAATGAGTGAGTGGAGTGTGTGTGTGTGGAATGAGTGTGAGGGAGTGAGTATGATGGCGTGAATGTAAGGAGTGAGTGTGTTGAGGGAATGTGCAGACTGAGTGTGTGGAGTGAGTATGTGGACTGATTGTGACAGAGAGAGTGTGAGGAGTCAGTCTGACGGAGTGAGTGTGACGGAGTGACTGCGGAGGTAATGTGTGGAGTGAGTGTGATGAATTGAATGTGTGGAGTGAGTGTGAGAGAGTGAATCTGAGGGATTGAGTGTGAAGGAATGAGTGTGACAGAGTGAGTATGTCGAGTGAGTGTGATGGAGTGAGTGTGACATAGTGAGTGTGATGAAGTGAGTGTGATGGTGTGAGTGTTAAGGAGTGAGTGTGCTGAGTGAGTGTGTATAGTGAGTGTGTGGATTGAGTGTGTGGACTGTCTGTGGTGAAGTGAGTGTGAGGTTTGAGTCTGAATGAGTGAGTGTGACGCGGTTAGTGCGGAGTGAATGTGTGGAGTGAGTGTGATGGAGTGAGTGAGATTGAGTAAGTGTGTGGAGTGAGTGTGTGGAGTGAATGTGTGTAGTGAGTGTGAAGGAGTGCGTGTGCTGAGTGTGTGTGTGGATTGACTGTGAAGAAGTGAGTGTGAGGCGTGAGTCTGACTGTGTGAGTGTGATGCAGATAGTGCGGAGTGAATGTGTGGAGTGAGTGTGACGAACTGAGTGTGTGGAGGAGTGTGTGGAGTGAGTGTGACGGAGTGAGTCTGTGGAGTGAATGTGGGGAGTGAGTGTGACAGAGTGAGTGTGTGGAATGACTGTAATGGAGTGAGTGTGTTGAGTGAGTGTGACCGAATGAGTGTGATGGAGTGAGTGTGTAGATTGAGTGTGTGGAGTGAGTGTGTGGAATGAGTGTGATGGAGTGTTTGTGTGGAGTGAGTGAGATGGAGTGAGTGTGTGGAGTGATTGTGAAAGAGTAAGCATGTGAAGTGAATGTGATGGCGTGAGTATGATGTCATTAGTGTGATGGATTGAGAGTGACAGCGTGAGTGTGGATTAAGCGTGTGGATTGAGTGTGACGGAGTTAGTGTGTGGAGTGAGTGTGTGGAATGAGTGATTGGTGTGTGTGTGGAGTAAGTTTGAGGGAGTGAGTGTGATGGTGTGAGTGTGAAGGAGTGAGTGTGCTGAGTGTGTGTGTGGATTGACTGTGAAGAAGTGAGTGTGAGGCGTGAGTCTGACTGTGTGAGTGTGATGCAGATAGTGCGGAGTGAATGTGTGGAGTGAGTGTGACGAACTGAGTGTGTGGAGGAGTGTGTGGAGTGAGTGTGACGGAGTGAGTCTGTGGAGTGAATGTGGGGAGTGAGTGTGACAGAGTGAGTGTGTGGAATGACTGTGATGGAGTGAATGTGTGGAGTGATTGTGACCGAATGAGTTTGATGGAGTGAGTGTGTGGATTGAGTGTGTGGAGTGAGTGTGTGGAGTGAGTGTGATGGAGTGTTAGTGTGGAGTGAGTGTGATGGTGTGAGTGTGTGGAGTGAGGGTGTAGAGTGAGTGTGTGGAGTGAGTGTGTGGAGTGAGTGTGTGGATTGACTATGAAGAAGTGAGTGTGAGGTGTCAGACTGACTGAGTGTGTGTGACGCAGTTAGAGAGGAGTGAATGTGTGGAGTGAGTGTGATGAACTGAGCGTGTGGAGTGAGTGTGTGGAATGAGTGTGACGGAGTGAGTGAGATGGAGTGCGCTTGTGAAGTGAGCGTGATGGAGTGAGTGTGTGGAGTGTATGTGTGGGGTGAATGTGACGGAGTGAATGTGTGGAATGACTGTGATGGAGTGAGTGTGAGGAGTGAGCGTGATCGAATGAGTGTGATGGAGTGAGATGAAGTGAGCTTGTGGAGTGAGCATGATGGAGTGAGTGTGTGGAGTGTATGTGTGGAGTGAGTGTGACGGAGTGAGTGTGTGGAATGACCGTGATGGAGTGAGTGTGAGGAGTGAGCGTGATCGAATGAGTGTGATGGAGTGAGTGCGTGGATTGAGTGTGTAGATTGAGTGTGTGGAGTGAGTGTGTTGACTGACTGTGATGAAGAGAGTGTGAGGAGTGAGTCTGACTGAGTGAGTGTGATGCAGATAGTGCGGAGTGAATGTGTGGAGTGAGTGTGAGCGAATGAGTGTGACGGAGTGAGTGTGTGAAGTGAGTATGACCGAATGAGTGTGATGGAGTGAGTGTGTGGATTGAGTGTGTAGAGTGAGTGTGTGGAGTGAGTGTGATGGACTGTTTGTGTGGAGTGAGTGTGATGATGTGAGTGTGTGAAGTGAGTGCGTGGAGTGAGTGTGATGGAGTGTTTGTGTGGAGTGAGTGTGTGGAGTGAGATTGTGGAATGAGTGAGTGGAGTATGTGTGTGGAATGAGTGTGAGGGAGTGAGTATGATGGCGTGAGTGTAAGGAGTGAGTGTGCTGAGTGACTGTGTAGAGTGAGTGTGTGGAGTGAGTTTGTGGACTGACTGTGACGAAGTGAGTGTGAGGCGTGAGTCTGACTGTGTGAGTATGCCGCAGATAGTGCGGAGTGACTGTGTGGAGTGAGTGTGACGAACTGAGTGTGTGGAGGACTGTGTGGAATGAGTGTGAGGGAGTGAGTGTGCTGAGTGAGTGTGTGGAGTGAATGTGTGGAGAGAGTGTGATGGAGTGAGTGTGTGGAATGACTGTGATGGAGTGAGTGTGTGGAATGAGTGTGACTGAATGAGTGTGATGGAGTGATTGTGTGGATTGAGTGTGTGGAGTGAGTGTGTGGAGTGAGTGTGATGGAGTGAGGGTGTAGACTGAGTGTTGGAGTGAGTGTGTGGAGCGAGTGAGGCGGAGTGAGTGTGAAAGAGTGAGAGTGTGAAGTGAATGTGATGGAGTGAGTATGATGGCGTGAGTGTGACGGCTTGAGAGTGACAGCGTGAGTGTGGATTAAGTGTGTGGATTGAGTGTGACGGAGTGAGTATGTGGAGTGAGTGTGTGGAATGAGTGAGTGGAGTGTGTGTGTGGAGTGAGTGTGAGGGAGTCAGTGTAACGGAGTGAGTGTGACGGAGTTAATTTGTGGAGTGAATATGAGGGAGTGAGTCTGAGGGAGTGAGTGTGACGGAATGAGTGTGACGGAGTGAATATGTGGAATGAGTGTGATGGAGTGAGTGTGATGGATTGAGTCTGACGAAGTGAGTGTGATGGTGTGAGTGTGAAGGAGTGAGTGTGCTGAGTGAGTGTGTGGAGTGAGTGTGTGGACTGACTGTGACGAAGTGAGCGTGAGGAGTGAGTCTGACTGAATGAGTGTGACGCAGCTAGAGCGGAGTGAATGTGTGGAGTGAGTGTGAGGAACTGAGTGTGTGGAGGAGTGTGTGGAAGGAGTGTGATGTAGTGAGTGAGATAGAGTGAGTGTGTGGAGTGAGTTTGACGGACTGAGTGTGTGGAATGATTGTGATGGAGTGAGTGTGTGGAGTGAGTGTAACCAAATGAGTATGATGGAGTGAGTGTGTGGATTGAGTGTGTGGAGTGAGTGTGTGGAGCGAGTGTGATGGAGTGTTTGTGTGGAGTGAGTGTGATGGAGTGTTTGTATGGAGCGAGTGTGATGGAGTGTTTGTGTGGAGTGAGTGTGATGGAGTGTTTGTGTGGAGTGAGTGTGATGATGTGAGTGTGTGAAGCGAGTGTGTGGAGTGAGTGTGTGGAGTGAGTTTGTGGAATGAGTGAGTGAGTGTGTGTGTGGATTGAGTGTGAGGGAGTGAGTATAATGGTGTGAGTGTGAAGGAGTGAGTGTGCTGAGTGAGTGTGTGGAGTGAGTGTGTGGAGTGAGTGCGTGGACTGGCTGTAACGAAGTGAGTGTGAGGCGTGAGTCTGACTGTGTGAGTGTGACGCAGATAGTGCGGAGTGAATGTGTGGAGTGAGTGTGTGGAATGAGTGAGTGGAGTGTGTGTGTGGAGTGAGTGTAAGGAAGTGAGTGTAACAGTGTGAGTGTGACGGAGTGAATGTGTGGGGTGAGTGTAATGGAGTGAGTGTGACGGGGTGAGTGTGACGCAGATAGTGCGGAGTGAATGTGTGGAGTGAGTGTGAGCAGTGGGTGTGACGGACTGAGTGTGTGGCGTGAGTGTGTGGAGTGAGTGTGTGCAATGCGAGTTGCGGACTGAGTATGTGGAGTGAGTGTGTGGAGTGAGTGTGTGGAGTGAGTGTGACGGAGTGACTGTGTGGAGTGAGTGTGTGGGGTGAGTGTGACAAAGAATTTCACGGATTGAGTGTGACACAATGAGTGTGATGGAATTAGTTTGGTGGAGTGAGTGTGTGGAGTATGTGTGGAATGAGAGTTTGCAGTGAGTGTAATTGAGTGAATGTGAGGAGTGAACGTAACCGAATGAGTGTGATGGAGTGAGTGTGTGGATTGAGTGTGTGGAGTGAATGTGCAGAGTGAGTGTGATGGAGTGTGTGTGTGGAGTGAGTGTGATGGAGTGAGTGTGTGGATTGAGTGTGTGGAGTGAATATGCAGAGTGAGTGTGATGGAGTGTGTGTGTGGAGTGAGTGTGATGGAGTGAGTGTGACGGAGTAAATGTGTGGAGTGAGTGTGTGGACTGACTGTGATGAAGTGAGTATGAGGAGTGAGTCTGACTGAGTGAGTGTGACGCAGTTAGTGTGGAGTGAATGTATGGAGTGAGTGTGACAAACTGAGTGTGTGGAGTGAGTGTGTGGAATGAGTGTGATGGAGTGAGTGAGCTGGGGTGAGTGTGTGGAGTGAATGTGTGGAGTGAGTGTGACAGAATGAGTGTGATGGAGTGAGTGTGTGGATTGAGTGTGTTGAGTGAGTGTGTGGAGTGAGTGTGATGGTGTGAGTGTGTGGAGTGAGTGTGTGGAGTGACTGTGAAAGAGTGAGTGTGTGAAGTTAATGTGATGGAGGGAGTATGATGGTCTGAGTGTGACGGATTGAGAGTGAGAGCGTGAGTGTGGATTAAGTGTGTGGATTGAGTGTGACGGAGTGAGTGTGTGGAGTGAGTGGTTGGAGTGAGTGTGTGGAGTGAGTGTGATGGAGTGAGTGTGAAGGAATGAGTGTGTTGAGGGAGTGTGCAGAGTGAGTGCATGGAGTGAGTGTGTGGACTGACTGTGACAGAGAGAGCGTGAGGAGTCAGTCTGATGGAGTGAGTATGACAGAGTGAGTGCGGAGAGAATGTGTAGATTGAGTGTGATTAAGTGAATGTGTGGCGTGAATGTGAGGGAGTGAGTCTGAGGGAGTGAGTGTGACGGAATGAGTGTGACGGAGTGAGTATGTCGAGTGTGTGTGATAGAGTGAGTGTGACTGAGTGAGTGTGACGAAGTGAGTGTGATGGTGTGAGTATGAAGGAGTCAATGTGCTGAGTGAGTGTGTGGAGTGAGTGTGTGGAATGTGTGTGGATTGACTGACGAAGTGAGTGTGATGGTGTGAGTATGAAGGAGACAGTGTGCTGAGTGAGTGTGTGGAGTGAGTGTGTGGAATGTGTGTGGATTGATTGACGAAGTGAGTGTGAGGTGTGAGTCTGACTGAGTGAGTGTGATGCAGTTAGAGTGGAGTGAGTGTGTGGAGTGAGTTTGTACAGTGAGTGGGACCAAGTGAGTGTGATGGAGTGAGTGTGTGGAATGAGTGTTTGTGCTGAGTGCGTGGAGTGAGTCTGACGGAGTGAGTGTTACGAAGTGAGTGTGACGGATTGAGTGTGATGACGTGAGCATGAAAGAGTGAGTGTGAAAGAGTGAATGTGATGCAGTGAGTTTGACGCAGTGAGTTTGTGGATTGAGTGTGTGAAGACAGTGTGACGATGAGAGTGTGTGCAGTGAGTGTGATGGAGTGAGTGTGTAGAGTGAGTGTATGGCGTGAGCATGTGGAGTGAGTGTGACCGAGTGAGTGTGATGGAGTGAGTATGAAGGAGTGACAGTGACAGAGTGACTGTGATAGAGTGAGTGTATGGAGTGAGTGTGTGGAGTGAAGGTGACGAAGTGAGTGTGAAGGAGTGATAGTGTGGAGTGAATGTGTGGAGTGAGTGTGTGCAGTGAGTGTGTGGAGTGAGTGTGATGGAGTGTCTGTGTGGAGTGAGTGTGGGTTGAGTATGTGCAGTGAGCGTGTGGAGTGAGTGTGTGCAGTGAGTGTGTGCAGTGAGTGTAACGGGTGTGGAGTGGGTGTATGGAGTGAGTGTGTGGAGTGAGTGTGTGGAGTGAGTGTGATGGAGTGAGTGTGTGGAGTGAGTGTGATGGAGTGAGTGTGTGTAGTGAGTGTGTGGAGTGAGTTTGACGGAATGAGTGAGACTGAGTAAGTGTGTGGAGTGAGTGTGACGGAGTGAATGTGTGGAGTGAGTGTGTGGAGTGAGTGTGATGAGTGAGTGTGACGAAGTGCGTGTGACGGAGTGATAGTGTGGGGTGAGTGTGTGGAGTGAGTGTGTGCAGTGAGTGTGACGGAGTGAGTGTGTGGAATGACTGTGATGCAGTGAGTGTGTGGAGTGAGTGTGAATGAATGAGTGTGATGGAGTGCGTGTGTGGAGTGAGTGTGTGGATTGAGTGTGTGGAGTGAGTGTGATGGAGTGAGTGTGTGGAGTGAGTGTGATGGAGTGAGTGTGTGTAGTGAGTGTGTGGAGTGAGTTTGACGTAATGAGTGAGACTGAGTAAGTGTGTGGAGTGAGTGTGATGGAGTGAATGTGTGGAGTGAGTGTGTGGAGTGAGTGTGATGAGTGAGTGTGACGAAGTGTATGTGACGTAGTGATAGTGTGGAGTGAGTGTGTGGAGTGAGTGTGTGCAGTGAGTGTGACGGAGTGAGTGTGTGGAATGACTGTGATGCAGTGAGTGTGTGGAGTGAGTGTGAACAAATGAGTGTGATGGAGTGCGTGTGTGGATTGAGTGTGTGGAGTGAGTGTGTAGAGTGAGTGTGATGGTGTGAGTGTGTGGAGTGAGGGTGTAGAGTGAGTGTGAGGAGTGAGTATGTGGAGTGAGTGTGATGGAGTGTTTGTGTGGAGTGAGTGTGATGGTGTGAGTGTGTGGAGTGAGTGTGTGGAGTGAGTGTGTGGAGTGAGTGTGATGGAGTGTTTGTGTGGAATGAGTGTGATGGTGTGAGTGTGTGGATTGAGTGTTGTTGAGTGAGTATGTGGAGTGAGTGTGATGGAGTGTTTGTGTGGAGTGAGTGTGATGGTGTGAGTGTGTGGAGTGAGTGTGTGGAGTGAGTGTGACTGAGTGAGTGTGTGGAGTGATTGTGACAGAGTGAGTGTGTGGAGTGAGTGTGATGAAGTTATTGTGTGGAGTGAGTGTGCGGAGCGAGTGTGTGGAGTGAGTGTGTGGAGTGAGTGTTTGCAGTGAGTGTGATGTATTGAGTGTGAGGAGCGAGTGTGTGGGGTGAGCGTCATGAAGTGAGTGTGTGGAGTGATTGTGTTGAGTGAGTGTGCGGAGCGAGTGTATGGAGTGAGTGTGTGGAGTGAGTGTTTGCAGTGAGTGTGATGTATTGAGTGTGAGGAGCGAGTGTGTGGGGTGAGCGTCATGAAGTGAGTGTGTGGAGTGATTGTGTGGAGTGAGTGTGCGGAGTGAGTGTGTGGAGTGAGTGTTTGCAGTGAGTGTGATGTATTGAGTGTGAGGAGCGAGTGTGTGGGGTGAGTGTGATGAAATGAGTGTGTGGATTGAGTGTGTGCTGTGAGTGTGTGGAGAGATTCTGATGGAGTGAGTGTGTGCAGTGAGTGTTTGGATTGAGTGTGACGGAGTGAGAGTGTGGAGTGAGTATGTGCATTGAGTGTGATGAGTGAGTGTGACGAAGTGTATGTGACGTAGTGATAGTTTGGAGTGAGTGTGTGGAGTGAGTGTGACCAAGTGAGTGTGTGGAGTGACTTTGACGTAATGAGTGAGACTGAGTAAGTCTGTGGAGTGAGTGTGACGGAGTGAATGTGTGGAGTGAGTGTGTGGAGTGAGTGTGATGAGTGAGTGTGACGAAGTGTATGTGACGTAGTGATAGTGTGGAGTGAGTGTGTGGAGTGAGTGTGTGCAGTGAGTGTGACGGAGTGAGTGTGTGGAATGACTGTGATGCAGTGAGTGTGTGGGGTGAGTGTGAACGAATGAGTGTGATGGAGTGCGTGTGTGGATTGAGTGTGTGGAGTGAGTGTGTGGAGTGAGTGTGTGGAGTGAGTATGTGGAGTGAGTGTGATGGAGTGTTTGTGTGGAGTGAGTGTGATGGTGTGAGTGTGTGGAGTGAGGGTGTAGAGTGAGTGTGAGGAGTGAGTATGTGGAGTGAGTGTGATGGAGTGTTTGTGTGGAGTGAGTGTGATGGTGTGAGTGTGTGGAGTGAGTGTGTGGAGTGAGTGTGTGGAGTGAGTGTATGGAGTGAGTGTGATGGAGTGTTTGTGTGGAGTGAGTGTGATGGTGTGAGTGTGTGGATTGAGTGTGTGGAGTGAGTGTGTGGAGTGAGTGTGATGGAGTGTTTGTGTGGAGTGAGTGTGATGGTGTGAGTGTGTGGAGTGAGGGTGTAGAGTGAGTGTGTGGAGTGAGTGTGTGGAGTGAGTGAGATGGAGTGAGTGTGTGGAGTGAGTTTGTGGAGTGACTGTCAAAGAGTGAGTGTGTGAAATGAATGTGATGGAGTGAGTATGATGCGTGAGTGTGACGGATTGAGAATGATAGCGTGAGTGTGGATTAAGCGTCTGGATTGTGTGTGACTGTGTGAGTGTGTGGAGTGAGTGTGTGGAGTGAGTGTGATGGAATGAGTGTGAGGCAGTGAGTGTGATGGAGTGAGTTTGAAGGAGTGAGCGTGAGGGAGTGAGTGTGATGAAGTGAGTGTGATGCAGTGAGTGTGTAGAGTGATTGTGATGGAGTGAGTGTGTGGAGTGAGTTTGTACAGTGAGTGTGACCGAGTGAAGGTGATGGAGTGCGTATGAAGGATTGAGTGTGATGGAGTGGTTGTGAAGGAGTAAGTGCGTGGAGTGCGCGTGTGGAGTGAGTGTGATGAAGCGAGGGTGTTCGAGTGACTTTGTGGAGTGAGTGTTTGGAGTGAGTGTGATGGAGTGAGTGTTAAGGAGTGAGTGTGACGGAGTGAATGTGAGGCAGTGTGTGTGGCGCAGTGAGTTTGTGGAGTGAGTGTGTGGAGTGAGTGTGACGGGTTTGGAGTGAGTGTATGGAGTGAGTGTGTGGATTGAGTGTGTGCAGTGCGTGGAGTGAGTGTGTGGAGTAAGTCTGATGGAGTGAGTGTGTGCAGTGAGTGTTTGGATTGAGTGTGACGGAGTGAGAGTGTGGAGTGATTGTGTGAAGTCAATGTGTGGAGCCAGTTTGTGGAGTGTGTGTGTGCAGTGAGTGTGTGGAGTGAGTGTGTGGAGTGAGTGTGATGGAGTGAGTGTGTGTAATGAGCGTGATGGAGTGAGTGCGTGGAGTGAGTGTGTGGAATGAGTGTGTGGAGTGATTGTGTGGAGTGAGTGTGATGGTGTGAGTGTGTGGATTGAGTGTGTGGAGTGAGTGTGTGGAGTGAGTGTGATGGAGTGTTTGTGTGGAGTGAGTGTGATGGTGTGAGTGTGTGGAGTGAGGGTGTAGAGTGAGTGTGTGGAGTGAGTGTGTGGAGTGAGTGAGATGGAGTGAGTGTGTGGAGTGAGTTTGTGGAGTGACTGTCAAAGAGTGAGTGTGTGAAATGAATGTGATGGAGTGAGTATGATGCGTGAGTGTGACGGATTGAGAATGATAGCGTGAGTGTGGATTAAGCGTCTGGATTGTGTGTGACTGTGTGAGTGTGTGGAGTGAGTGTGTGGAGTGAGTGTGATGGAATGAGTGTGAGGCAGTGAGTGTGATGGAGTGAGTTTGAAGGAGTGAGCGTGAGGGAGTGAGTGTGATGAAGTGAGTGTGATGCAGTGAGTGTGTAGAGTGATTGTGATGGAGTGAGTGTGTGGAGTGAGTTTGTACAGTGAGTGTGACCGAGTGAAGGTGATGGAGTGCGTATGAAGGATTGAGTGTGATGGAGTGGTTGTGAAGGAGTAAGTGCGTGGAGTGCGCGTGTGGAGTGAGTGTGATGAAGCGAGGGTGTTCGAGTGACTTTGTGGAGTGAGTGTTTGGAGTGAGTGTGATGGAGTGAGTGTTAAGGAGTGAGTGTGACGGAGTGAATGTGAGGCAGTGTGTGTGGCGCAGTGAGTTTGTGGAGTGAGTGTGTGGAGTGAGTGTGACGGGTTTGGAGTGAGTGTATGGAGTGAGTGTGTGGATTGAGTGTGTGCAGTGCGTGGAGTGAGTGTGTGGAGTAAGTCTGATGGAGTGAGTGTGTGCAGTGAGTGTTTGGATTGAGTGTGACGGAGTGAGAGTGTGGAGTGATTGTGTGAAGTCAATGTGTGGAGCCAGTTTGTGGAGTGTGTGTGTGCAGTGAGTGTGTGGAGTGAGTGTGTGGAGTGAGTGTGATGGAGTGAGTGTGTATAATGAGCGTGATGGAGTGAGTGTGTGGAGTGAGTGTGTGGAATGAGTGTGCGGAGTGATTGTGACAGTGAGTGTGTCGGTGTGAGTGTGATGGAGTGAGTGTGTGGAGTGTGTGTGTGGAGTGAGTGTTTGGAGTGAGTGTGATGGAGTGAATGTGATGGAGTGAGTGTGTGCAGTGAGTCTAATGGAGTGAGTGTGTGGAGTGTGTGTGACGGAGTGAATGTGATGGAGTGAGTGTGCGCAGTGAGTCTAATGGAGTGAGTGTCTGTAGCGTGTGTGTGGAGTGAGTATGTGCAGTAAGTGTGACGGAGTGAATGTCTGGAGTGAGTGTGTGATGTGAATGTGTGCAGTGAGTGTGATGGAGTGAGTGTGTGGAGTGTGTTTGTGGATTGAGTGTGACAGAGTGAGTGTGTGGAATGCGTGTGACAGAGTGAGTGTGTGGAGTGAGTGTGTGGAGTGAGTGTGACGGAGTGTGTTTTTGCAGTGAATGTGACGGAGTGAGTATGGCCGAGTGAGTGTGTGGAGTGACTGTAACGGAGTGAGTGTGACGGAGTGAGTATGTGTCATGAGTGTGATGGAGTGAGTGTGTGGCGTGAGTGTGTGGAATGAGTGTATGGAGTGAGTGTGACAGTGAGTGTGTCGGTGTGAGTGTGATGGCGTGAGTGTGTGGAGGATGTTTGTGGAGTGAGTGTGCGGAGTGAGTGTGATGGAGTGAGTGTGTGGAGTGATTGTGTGACGTGAGTGTGACTGAGTGAGTGTGTGGAGTGATTGTGACAGAGTGAGTGTGTGGAGTGAGTGTGATGAAGTTATTGTGTGGAGTGAGTGTGCGGAGCGAGTGTGTGGAGTGAGTGTGTGGAGTGAGTGTTTGCAGTGAGTGTGATGTATTGAGTGTGAGGAGCGAGTGTGTGGGGTGAGCGTCATGAAGTGAGTGTGTGGAGTGATTGTGTTGAGTGAGTGTGCGGAGCGAGTGTATGGAGTGAGTGTGTGGAGTGAGTGTTTGCAGTGAGTGTGATGTATTGAGTGTGAGGAGCGAGTGTGTGGGGTGAGCGTCATGAAGTGAGTGTGTGGAGTGATTGTGTGGAGTGAGTGTGCGGAGTGAGTGTGTGGAGTGAGTGTTTGCAGTGAGTGTGATGTATTGAGTGTGAGGAGCGAGTGTGTGGGGTGAGTGTGATGAAATGAGTGTGTGGATTGAGTGTGTGCTGTGAGTGTGTGGAGAGATTCTGATGGAGTGAGTGTGTGCAGTGAGTGTTTGGATTGAGTGTGACGGAGTGAGAGTGTGGAGTGAGTATGTGCATTGAGTGTGATGAGTGAGTGTGACGAAGTGTATGTGACGTAGTGATAGTTTGGAGTGAGTGTGTGGAGTGAGTGTGACCAAGTGAGTGTGTGGAGTGAGTTTGACGTAATGAGTGAGACTGAGTAAGTCTGTGGAGTGAGTGTGACGGAGTGAATGTGTGGAGTGAGTGTGTGGAGTGAGTGTGATGAGTGAGTGTGACGAAGTGTATGTGACGTAGTGATAGTGTGGAGTGAGTGTGTGGAGTGAGTGTGTGCAGTGAGTGTGACGGAGTGAGTGTGTGGAATGACTGTGATGCAGTGAGTGTGTGGGGTGAGTGTGAACGAATGAGTGTGATGGAGTGCGTGTGTGGATTGAGTGTGTGGAGTGAGTGTGTGGAGTGAGTGTGTGGAGTGAGTATGTGGAGTGAGTGTGATGGAGTGTTTGTGTGGAGTGAGTGTGATGGTGTGAGTGTGTGGAGTGAGGGTGTAGAGTGAGTGTGAGGAGTGAGTATGTGGAGTGAGTGTGATGGAGTGTTTGTGTGGAGTGAGTGTGATGGTGTGAGTGTGTGGAGTGAGTGTGTGGAGTGAGTGTGTGGAGTGAGTGTATGGAGTGAGTGTGATGGAGTGTTTGTGTGGAGTGAGTGTGATGGTGTGAGTGTGTGGATTGAGTGTGTGGAGTGAGTGTGTGGAGTGAGTGTGATGGAGTGTTTGTGTGGAGTGAGTGTGATGGTGTGAGTGTGTGGAGTGAGGGTGTAGAGTGAGTGTGTGGAGTGAGTGTGTGGAGTGAGTGAGATGGAGTGAGTGTGTGGAGTGAGTTTGTGGAGTGACTGTCAAAGAGTGAGTGTGTGAAATGAATGCGATGGAGTGAGTATGATGCGTGAGTGTGACGGATTGAGAATGATAGCGTGAGTGTGGATTAAGCGTCTGGATTGTGTGTGACTGTGTGAGTGTGTGGAGTGAGTGTGTGGAGTGAGTGTGTGGAGTGAGTGTGATGGAGTGAGTGCGTGTAGTGAGTGTGTGGAGTGAGTGTGATGGAGTGAGTGTGTGGAATGAGTGTGTGGAGTGAGTGTGACAGTGAGTGTGTCGGTGTGAGTGTGATGGAATGAGTGTGTGGAGGGTGTGTGTGGAGTGAGTGTGACGGAGTGAGTGTGATGAGTGAGTGTGACGGAGTGAGTGTTTGGAGTGAGTGTGACGGAGTGAATGTGATGGAGTGAGTGTGTGCAGTGAATCTAATGGAGTGACTGTGTGGAGAGTGTGTGTGGAGTGAGTATGTGCAGTGAGTGTGACAGAGTGAATGTCTGGAGTGAGTGTGTGATGTGAATGTGTGAAGTGAGTGTGACGGAGTGAGTGTTTGGAGTGAGTGTGTGCAGTGAGTGTGATGGAGTGAGTGTTTGGAGTGTGTTTGTGGATTGAGTGTGACAGAGTGAGTGTGTGGAATGAGTGTGACAGAGTGAGTGTGTGTGGTGAGTATGACGGAGT
This sequence comes from Pristiophorus japonicus, assembly GCF_044704955.1. Lineage (NCBI taxonomy): Eukaryota > Metazoa > Chordata > Chondrichthyes > Pristiophoridae > Pristiophorus > Pristiophorus japonicus. The sequence goes on along the minus strand of NC_091984.1, from coordinate 149,228,779 downwards.
GTGTTTGTGCAGTGAGTGTGACGGAGTGAGTGTGGCCGAGTGAGTGTGTGGAGTGAGTGTAACGCAGTGAGTGTGACTTAGTGAGTATGTGCAGTGAGTGTGATGGAGTGAGTGTGTGGAATGACTGTGTGGAGTGAGTGTGTGGAGTGTTTGTGATGGCATGAGTGTGTGGAGTGAGTGTGTGGAGTGAGTGTGTGGAGTGAGTGTGATGGAGTGAGTGTGAAGGAATGAGTGTGTTGAGGGAGTGTGCAGAGTGAGTGCATGGAGTGAGTGTGTGGACTGACTGTGACAGAGAGAGCGTGAGGAGTCAGTCTGATGGAGTGAGTATGACAGAGTGAGTGCGGAGAGAATGTGTAGATTGAGTGTGATGAAGTGAATGTGTGGCGTGAATGTGAGGGAGTGAGTCTGAGGGAGTGAGTGTGACGGAATGAGTGTGACGGAGTGAGTATGTCGAGTGTGTGTGATAGAGTGAGTGTGACTGAGTGAGTGTGATGAAGTGAGTGTGATGGTGTGAGTATGAAGGAGTCAATGTGCTGAGTGAGTGTGTGGAGTGAGTGTGTGGAATGTGTGTGGATTGACTGACGAAGTGAGAGTGATGGTGTGAGTATGAAGGAGTCAGTGTGCTGAGTGAGTGTGTGGAGTGAGTGTGTGGAATGTGTGTGGATTGATTGACGAAGTGAGTGTGAGGTGTGAGTCTGACTGAGTGAGTGTGATGCAGTTAGAGTGGAGTGAGTGTGTGGAGTGAGCTTGTACAGTGAGTGGGACCAAGTGAGTGTGATGGAGTGAGTGTGTGGAATGAGTGTTTGTGCTGAGTGCGTGGAGTGAGTCTGACGGAGTGAGTGTTACGAAGTGAGTGTGACGGATTGAGTGTGATGACGTGAGCATGAAAGAGTGAGTGTGAAAGAGTGAGTGTGATGCAGTGAGTTTGACGCAGTGAGTTTGTGGATTGAGTGTGTGGAGACAGTGTGACGATGAGAGTGTGTGCAGTGAGTGTGATGGAGTGAGTGTGTAGAGTGAGTGTATGGCTTGAGCATGTGGCATGAGTGTGACCGAGTGAGTGTGATGGAGTGAGTATGAAGGAGTGACAGTGACAGAGTGACTGTGATGGAGTGAGTGTATGGAGTGAGTGTGTGGAGTGAAGGTGACGAAGTAAGTGTGAAGGAGTGATAGTGTGGAGTGAATGTGTGGAGTGAGTGTGCGCAGTAAGTGTGTGGAGTGAGTGTGATGGAGTGTCTGTGTGGAGTGAGTGTGGGGTGAGTATGTGCAGTGAGCGTGTGGAGTGAGTGTGTGCAGCGAGTGTGTGCAGTGAGTGTAACGGGTGTGGAGTGGGTGTATGGAGTGAGTGTGTGGAGTGAGTGTGTGGAGTGAGTGTGATGGAGTGAGTGTGTGGAGTGAGTGTGATGGAGTGAGTGTGTGGAGTGAGTGTGATGGAGTGAGTGTGTGTAGTGAGTGTGTGGAGTGAGTTTGACGGAATGAGTGAGACTGAGTAAGTGTGTGGAGTGAGTGTGACGGAGTGAATGTGTGGAGTGAGTGTGTGGAGTGAGTGCGATGAGTGAGTGTGACGAAGTGCGTGTGACGGAGTGATAGTGTGGGGTGAGTGTGTGGAGTGAGTGTGTGCAGTGAGTGTGACGGAGTGAGTGTGTGGAGTGAGTGTGTGGAGTGAGTGTGTGGAGTGAGTGTGACGGAGTGAGTGTGAAGGAATGAGTGTGTTGAGGGAGTGTGCAGAGTGAGTGCATGGAGTGAGTGTGTGGACTGACTGTGACAGAGAGAGCGTGAGGAGTCAGTCTGATGGAGTGAGTATGACAGAGTGAGTGCGGAGAGAATGTGTAGATTGAGTGTGATGAAGTGAATGTGTGGCGTGAATGTGAGGGAGTGAGTCTGAGGGAGTGAGTGTGACGGAATGAGTGTGACGGAGTGAGTATGTCGAGTGTGTGTGATAGAGTGAGTGTGACTGAGTGAGTGTGATGAAGTGAGTGTGATGGTGTGAGTATGAAGGAGTCAATGTGCTGAGTGAGTGTGTGGAGTGAGTGTGTGGAATGTGTGTGGATTGACTGACGAAGTGAGTGTGATGGTGTGAGTATGAAGGAGTCAGTGTGCTGAGTGAGTGTGTGGAGTGAGTGTGTGGAATGTGTGTGGATTGATTGACGAAGTGAGTGTGAGGTGTGAGTCTGACTGAGTGAGTGTGATGCAGTTAGAGTGGAGTGAGTGTGTGGAGTGAGCTTGTACAGTGAGTGGGACCAAGTGAGTGTGATGGAGTGAGTGTGTGGAATGAGTGTTTGTGCTGAGTGTGTGGAGTGAGTCTGACGGATTGAGTGTTACGAAGTGAGTGTGACGGATTGAGTGTGATGACGTGAGCATGAAAGAGTGAGTGTGAAAGAGTGAATGTGATGCAGTGAGTTTGACGCAGTGAGTTTGTGGATTGAGTGTGTGGAGACAGTGTGACGATGAGAGTGTGTGCAGTGAGTGTGATGGAGTGAGTGTGTAGAGTGAGTGTATGGCGTGAGCATGTGGAGTGAGTGTGACCGAGTGAGTGTGATGGAGTGAGTATGAAGGAGTGACAGTGACAGAGTGACTCTGATGGAGTGAGTGTATGGAGTGAGTGTGTGGAGTGAAGGTGACGAAGTGAGTGTGAAGGAGTGATAGTGTGGAGTGAATGTGTGGAGTGAGTGTGCGCAGTGAGTGTGTGGAGTGAGTGTGATGGAGTGTCTGTGTGGAGTGAGTGTGGGGTGAGTATGTGCAGTGAGCGTGTGGAGTGAGTGTGTGCAGCGAGTGTGTGCAGTGAGTGTAACGGGTGTGGAGTGGGTGTATGGAGTGAGTGTGTGGAGTGAGTGTGTGGAGTGAGTGTGATGGAGTGAGTGTGTGGAGTGAGTGTGATGGAGTGAGTGAGTGTAGTGAGTGTGTGGAGTGAGTGTGATGGAGTGAGTGTGTGGAGTGAGTGTGATGGAGTGAGTGTGTGGAGTGAGTGTGATGGAGTGAGTGTGTGTAATGAGTGTGTGGAGTGAGTTTGACGGAATGAGTGAGACTGAGTAAGTGTGTGGAGTGAGTGTGACGGAGTGAATGTGTGGAGTGAGTGTGTGGAGTGAGTGTGATGAGTGAGTGTGACGAAGTGCGTGTGACGGAGTGATAGTGTGGGGTGAGTGTGTGGAGTGAGTGTGTGCAGTGAGTGTGACGGAGTGAGTGTGTGGAATGACTGTGATGCAGTGCGTGTGTGAAGTGAGTGTGAACGAATGAGTGTGATGAAGTGCGTGTGTGGAGTGAGTGTGTGGAGTGAGTGTGATGGAGTGCGTGTGTGTAGTGAGTGTGTGGAGTGAGTTTGATGTAATGAGTGAGACTGAGTAAGTGTGTGGAGTGAGTGTGACGGAGTGAATGTGTGGAGTGAGTGTGTGGAGTGAGTGTGATGAGTGAGTGTGACGAAGTGTATGTGACGTAGTGATTGTGTGGAGTGAGTGTGTGGAGTGAGTGTGTGCAGTGAGTGTGACGGTGTGAGTGTGTGGAATGACTGTGATGCAGTGAGTGTGTGGAGTGAGTGTGAACGAATGAGTGTGATGGAGTGCGTGTGTGGATTGAGTGTGTGGAGTGAGTGTGTGGAGTGAGTGTGTGGAGTGAGTATGTGGAGTGAGTGTGATGGAGTGTTTGTGTGGAGTGAGTGTGATGGTGTGAGTGTGTGGAGTGAGGGTGTAGAGTGAGTGTGAGGAGTGAGTATGTGGAGTGAGTGTGATGGAGTGTTTGTGTGGAGTGAGTGTGATGGTGTGAGTGTGTGGAGTGAGTGTGTGGAGTGAGTGTGTGGAGTGAGTGTGTGGAGTGAGTGTGATGGAGTGTTTGTGTGGAGTGAGTGTGATGGTGTGAGTGTGTGGAGTGAGGGTGTAGAGTGAGTGTGTGGAGTGAGTGTGTGGAGTGAGTGAGATGGAGTGAGTGTGTGGAGTGAGTTTGTGGAGTGACTGTCAAAGAGTGAGTGTGTGAAGTGAATGTGATGGAGTGAGTATGATGCATGAGTGTGACGGATTGAGAGTGATAGCGTGAGTGTGGATTAAGCGTCTGGATTGAGTGTGACTGTGTGAGTGTGTGGAGTGAGTGTGTGGAGTGAGTGTGATGGAATGAATGTGAGGCAGTGAGAGTGATGGAGTGAGTTTGAAGGAGTGAGCGTGAGGGAGTGAGTGTGATGAAGTGAGTGTGATGCAGTGAGTGTGTAGAGTGATTGTGATGGAGTGAGTGTGTGGAGTGAGTTTGTACAGTGAGTGTGACCGAGTGAAGGTGATGGAGTGCGTATGAAGGATTGAGTGTGATGGAGTGGTTGTGAAGGAGTAAGTGCGTGGAGTGCGCGTGTGGAGTGAGTGTGATGGAGCGAGGGTGATCGAGTGACTTTGTGGAGTGAGTGTTTGGAGTGAGTGTGATGGAGTGAGTGTTAAGGAGTGAGTGTGACGGAGTGAATGTGAGGCAGTGTGTGTGGCGCAGTGAGTTTGTGGAGTGAGTGTGTGGAGTGAGTGTGACGGGTTTGGAGTGAGTGTATGGAGTGAGTGTGTGGATTGAGTGTGTGCAGTGCGTGGAGTGAGTGTGTGGAGTAAGTCTGATGGAGTGAGTGTGTGCAGTGAGTGTTTGGATTGAGTGTGACGGAGTGAGAGTGTGGAGTGATTGTGTGAAGTCAATGTGTGGAGCCAGTTTGTGGAGTGTGTGTGTGCAGTGAGTGTGTGGAGTGAGTGTGTGGAGTGAGTGTGATGGAGTGAGTGTGTGTAATGAGCGTGATCGAGTGAGTGTGTGGACTGAGTGTGTGGAATGAGTGTGTGGAGTGATTGTGACAGTGAGTGTGTCGGTGTGAGTGTGATGGAGTGAGTGTGTGGAGTGTGTGTGTGGAGTGAGTGTTTGGAGTGAGTGTGATGGAGTGAATGTGATGGAGTGAGTGTGTGCAGTGAGTCTAATGGAGTGAGTGTCTGTAGCGTGTGTGTGGAGTGAGTATGTGCAGTAAGTGTGACGGAGTGAATGTCTGGAGTGAGTGTGTGATGTGAATGTGTGCAGTGAGTGTGATGGAGTGAGTGTGTGGAGTGTGTTTGTGGATTGAGTGTGACAGAGTGAGTGTGTGGAATGCGTGTGACAGAGTGAGTGTGTGGAGTGAGTGTGTGGAGTGAGTGTGACGGAGTGTGTTTTTGCAGTGAGTGTGACGGAGTGAGTATGGCCGAGTGAGTGTGTGGAGTGAGTGTAACGGAGTGAGTGTGACGGAGTGAGTATGTGTAATGAGTGTGATGGAGTGAGTGTGTGGCGTGAGTGTGTGGAATGAGTGTATGGAGTGAGTGTGGCAGTGAGTGTGTCGGTGTGAGTGTGATGGCGTGAGTGTGTGGAGGATGTTTGTGGAGTGAGTGTGCGGAGTGAGTGTGATGGAGTGAGTGTGTGGAGTGATTGTGTGACGTGAGTGTGACTGAGTGAGTGTGTGGAGTGATTGTGACAGAGTGAGTGTGTGGAGTGAGTGTGATGGAGTTATTGTGTGGAGTGAGTGTGCGGAGCGAGTGTGTGGAGTGAGTGTGTGGAGTGAGTGTTTGCAGTGAGTGTGATGTATTGAGTGTGAGGAGCGAGTGTGTGGGGTGAGCGTCATGAAGTGAGTGTGTGGAGTGATTGTGTGGAGTGAGTGTGCGGAGTGAGTGTGTGGAGTGAGTGTTTGCAGTGAGTGTGATGTATTGAGTGTGAGGAGCGAGTGTGTGGGGTGAGTGTGATGAAATGAGTGTGTGGATTGAGTGTGTGCTGTGAGTGTGTGGAGTGAGTCTGATGGAGTGAGTGTGTGCAGTGAGTGTTTGGATTGAGTGTGACGGAGTGAGAGTGTGGAGTGAGTATGTGCATTGAGTGTGTGCAATGAGTGAGTGGAGTGAGTGTGTGGCGTGAGTATGTGGAGTGAGTGTGATGGAGTTAGTGTGTGGAGTGAGTGTGTGGAGTAAGTGTGACGGAGTGAGAGTGTGTAATGAGTGTGATGGAGTGAGTGTGTGGCGTGAGTGTGTGGAATGAGTGTGTGGAGTGAGTGTGACAGTGAGTGTGTCGGTGTGAGTGTGATGGAATGCGTGTGTGGAGGGTGTGTGTGGAGTGAGTGTGACGGAGTGAGTGTGATGAGTGAGTGTGACGGAGTGAGTGTTTGGAGTGAATGTGACGGAGTGAATGTGATGGAGTGAGTGTGTGCAGTGAGTCTAATGGAGTGAGTGTGTGGAGAGTGTGTGTGGAGTGAGTATGTGCAGTGAGTGTGACAGAGTGAATGTCTGGAGTGAGTGTGTGATGTGAATGTGTGAAGTGAGTGTGACGGAGTGAGTGTTTGGAGTGAGTGTGTGCAGTGAGTGAGATGGAGTGAGTGTGTGGAGTGAGTTTGTGGAGTGACTGTCAAAGAGTGAGTGTGTGAAGTGAATGTGATGGAGTGAGTATGATGCGTGAGTGTGACGGATTGAAAGTGATAGCGTGAGTGTGGATTAAGCGTCTGGATTGAGTGTGACTGTGTGAGTGTGTGGAGTGAGTGTGTGGAGTGAGTGTGATGGAATGAGTGTGAGGCAGTGAGTGTGATGGAGTGAGTTTGAAGGAGTGAGCGTGAGGGAGTGAGTGTGATGAAGTGAGTGTGATGCAGTGAGTGTGTAGAGTGATTGTGATGGAGTGAGTGTGTGGAGTGATTTGTACAGTGAGTGTGACCGAGTGAAGGTGATGGAGTGCGTATGAAGGATTGAGTGTGATGGAGTGGTTGTGAAGGTGTAAGTGCGTGGAGTGCGCGTGTGGAGTGAGTGTGATGGAGCGAGGGTGATCGAGTGACTTTGTGGAGTGAGTGTTTGGAGTGAGTGTGATGGAGTGAGTGTTAAGGAGTGAGTGTGACGGAGTGAATGTGAGGCAGTGTGTGTGGCACAGTGAGTTTGTGGAGTGAGTGTGTGGAGTGAGTGTGACGGGTTTGGAGTGAGTGTATGGAGTGAGTGTGTGGATTGAGTGTGTGCAGTGCGTGGAGTGAGTGTGTGGAGTAAGTCTGATGGAGTGAGTGTGTGCAGTGAGTGTTTGGATTGAGTGTGACGGAGTGAGAGTGTGGAGTGATTGGGTGAAGTCAATGTGTGGAGCCAGTTTGTGGAGTGTGTGTGTGCAGTGAGTGTGTGGAGTGAGTGTGTGGAGTGAGTGTGATGGAGTGAGTGTGTGTAATGAGCGTGATGGAGTGAGTGTGTGGAGTGAGTGTGTGGAATGAGTGTGTGGAGTGATTGTGACAGTGAGTGTGTCGGTGTGAGTGTGATGGAGTGAGTGTGTGGAGTGTGTGTGTGGAGTGAGTGTTTGGAGTGAGTGTGATGGAGTGAATGTGATGGAGTGAGTGTGTGCAGTGAGTCTAATGGAGTGAGTGTGTGGAGTGTGTGTGACGGAGTGAATGTGATGGAGTGAGTGTGTGCAGTGAGTCTAATGGAGTGAGTGTCTGTAGCGTGTGTGTGGAGTGAGTATGTGCAGTAAGTGTGACGGAGTGAATGTCTGGAGTGAGTGTGTGATGTGAATGTGTGCAGTGAGTGTGATGGAGTGAGTGTGTGGAGTGTGTTTGTGGATTGAGTGTGACAGAGTGAGTGTGTGGAATGCGTGTGACAGAGTGAGTGTGACGGAGTGAGTGTGTGGAGTGAGTGTGACGGAGTGTGTTTTTGCAGTGAGTGTGACGGAGTGAGTATGGCCGAGTGAGTGTGTGGAGTGAGTGTAACGGAGTGAGTGTGACGGAGTGAGTATGTGTAATGAGTGTGATGGAGTGAGTGTGTGGCGTGAGTGTGTGGAATGAGTTTATGGAGTGAGTGTGGCAGTGAGTGTGTCGGTGTGAGTGTGATGGCGTGAGTGTGTGGAGGATGTTTGTGGAGTGAGTGTGCGGAGTGAGTGTGTGGAGTGAGTGTGATTGAGTGCGTGTGTGACGTGAGTATGCGGAGTGATGGAGTGAATGTGTGAACTAAGTGTGTGGAGTGAGTGTGATGGAGTGAGTGTGTGGAGTGATTGTGTGGCGTGAGTGTGACTGAGTGAGTGTGTGGAGTGATTGTGACAGAGTGAGTGTGTGGAGTGAGTGTGATGGAGTTATTGTGTGGAGTGAGTGTGCGGAGCGAGTGTGTGGAGTGAGTGTGTGGAGTGAGTGTTTGCAGTGAGTGTGATGTATTGAGTGTGAGGAGCGAGTGTGTGGGGTGAGCGTCATGAAGTGAGTGTGTGGAGTGATTGTGTGGAGTGAGTGTGCGGAGTGAGTGTGTGGAGTGAGTGTTTGCAGTGAGTGTGATGTATTGAGTGTGAGGAGCGAGTGTGTGGGGTGAGTGTGATGAAATGAGTGTGTGGATTGAGTGTGTGCTGTGAGTGTGTGGAGTGAGTCTGATGGAGTGAGTGTGTGCAGTGAGTGTTTGGATTGAGTGTGACGGAGTGAGAGTGTGGAGTGAGTATGTGCATTGAGTGTGTGCAATGAGTGAGTGGAGTGTGTGTGTGGCGTGAGTATGTGGAGTGAGTGTGATGGAGTTAGTGTGTGGAGTGAGTGTGTGGAGTAAGTGTGACGGAGTGAGAGTGTGTAATGAGTGTGATGGAGTGAGTGTGTGGCGTGAGTGTGTGGAATGAGTGTGTGGAGTGAGTGTGACAGTGAGTGTGTCGGTGTGAGTGTGATGGAATGAGTGTGTGGAGGGTGTGTGTGGAGTGAGTGTGACGGAGTGAGTGTGATGAGTGAGTGTGACGGAGTGAGTGTTTGGAGTGAGTGTGACGGAGTGAATGTGATGGAGTGAGTGTGTGCAGTGAGTCTAATGGAGTGAGTGTGTGGAGAGTGTGTGTGGAGTGAGTATGTGCAGTGAGTGTGACAGAGTGAATGTCTGGAGTGAGTGTGTGATGTGAATGTGTGAAGTGAGTGTGACGGAGTGAGTGTTTGGAGTGAGTGTGTGCAGTGAGTGTGATGGAGTGAGTGTTTGGAGTGTGTTTGTGGATTGAGTGTGACAGAGTGAGTGTGTGGAATGAGTGTGACAGAGTGAGTGTGTGTGGTGAGTATGACGGAGTGTGTTTGTGCAGTGAGTGTGACGGAGTGAGTGTGGCCGAGTGAGTGTGTGGAGTGAGTGTAACGCAGTGAGTGTGACTTAGTGAGTATGTGCAGTGAGTGTGATGGAGTGAGTGTGTGGAATGACTGTGTGGAGTGAGTGTGTGGAGTGTTTGTGATGGCATGAGTGTGTGGAGTGAGTGTGTGGAGTGAGTGTGACGGAGTGAGTGTGAAGGAATGAGTGTGTTGATGGAGTGTGCAGAGTGAGTGCATGGAGTGAGTGTGTGGACTGACTGTGACAGAGAGAGTGTGAGGAGTCAGTCTGATGGAGTGAGTATGACAGAGTGAGTGCGGAGAGAATGTGTAGATTGAGTGTGATGAAGTGAATGTGTGGCGTGAATGTGAGGGAGTGAGTCTGAGGGAGTGAGTGTGACGGAATGAGTGTGACGGAGTGAGTATGTCGAGTGTGTGTGATAGAGTGAGTGTGACTGAGTGAGTGTGATGAAGTGAGTGTGATGGTGTGAGTATGAAGGAGTCAATGTGCTGAGTGAGTGTGTGGAGTGAGTGTGTGGAATGTGTGTGGATTGACTGATGAAGTGAGTGTGATGGTGTGAGTATGAAGGAGTCAGTGTGCTGAGTGAGTGTGTGGAGTGAGTGTGTGGAATGTGTGTGGATTGATTGACGAAGTGAGTGTGAGGTGTGAGTCTGACTGAGTGAGTGTGATGCAGTTAGAGTGGAGTGAGTGTGTGGAGTGAGTGTGTGGAGTGAGTGTGTGGAGTGAGTGTGATGGAGTGAGTGTGTGTAGTGGGTGTATGGAGTGAGTGTGTGTAGTGAGTGTGTGGAGTGAGTGTGATGGAGTGAGTGTGTGGAGTGAGTGTGATGGAGTGAGTGTGTGTAGTGAGTGTGTGGAGTGAGTGTGATGGAGTGAGTGTGTGGAGTGAGTGTGATGGAGTGAGTGTGTGGAGTGAGTGTGATGGAGTGAGTGTGTGTAGTGAGTGTGTGGAGTGAGTTTGACGGAATGAGTGAGACTGAGTAATGTGTGGAGTGAGTGTGACGGAGTGAATGTGTGGAGTGAGTGTGTGGAGTGAGTGTGATGAGTGAGTGTGACGAAGTGCGTGTGACGGAGTGATAGTGTGGGGTGAGTGTGTGGAGTGAGTGTGTGCAGTGAGTGTGACGGAGTGAGTGTGTGGAGTGAGTGTGTGGAGTGAGTGTGTGGAGTGAGTGTGATGGAGTGAGTGTGTGGAGTGTGTTTGTGGATTGAGTGTGACAGAGTGAGTGTGTGGAATGCGTGTGACAGAGTGAGTGTGACGGAGTGAGTGTGTGGAGTGAGTGTGACGGAGTGTGTTTTTGCAGTGAGTGTGACGGAGTGAGTATGGCCGAGTGAGTGTGTGGAGTGAGTGTAACGGAGTGAGTGTGACGGAGTGAGTATGTGTAATGAGTGTGATGGAGTGAGTGTGTGGCGTGAGTGTGTGGAATGAGTTTATGGAGTGAGTGTGGCAGTGAGTGTGTCGGTGTGAGTGTGATGGCGTGAGTGTGTGGAGGATGTTTGTGGAGTGAGTGTGCGGAGTGAGTGTGTGGAGTGAGTGTGATTGAGTGCGTGTGTGACGTGAGTATGCGGAGTGATGGAGTGAATGTGTGAACTAAGTGTGTGGAGTGAGTGTGATGGAGTGAGTGTGTGGAGTGATTGTGTGGCGTGAGTGTGACTGAGTGAGTGTGTGGAGTGATTGTGACAGAGTGAGTGTGTGGAGTGAGTGTGATGGAGTTATTGTGTGGAGTGAGTGTGCGGAGCGAGTGTGTGGAGTGAGTGTGTGGAGTGAGTGTTTGCAGTGAGTGTGATGTATTGAGTGTGAGGAGCGAGTGTGTGGGGTGAGCGTCATGAAGTGAGTGTGTGGAGTGATTGTGTGGAGTGAGTGTGCGGAGTGAGTGTGTGGAGTGAGTGTTTGCAGTGAGTGTGATGTATTGAGTGTGAGGAGCGAGTGTGTGGGGTGAGTGTGATGAAATGAGTGTGTGGATTGAGTGTGTGCTGTGAGTGTGTGGAGTGAGTCTGATGGAGTGAGTGTGTGCAGTGAGTGTTTGGATTGAGTGTGACGGAGTGAGAGTGTGGAGTGAGTATGTGCATTGAGTGTGTGCAATGAGTGAGTGGAGTGTGTGTGTGGCGTGAGTATGTGGAGTGAGTGTGATGGAGTTAGTGTGTGGAGTGAGTGTGTGGAGTAAGTGTGACGGAGTGAGAGTGTGTAATGAGTGTGATGGAGTGAGTGTGTGGAATGAGTGTGTGGAGTGAGTGTGACAGTGAGTGTGTCGGTGTGAGTGTGATGGAATGAGTGTGTGGAGGGTGTGTGTGGAGTGAGTGTGACGGAGTGAGTGTGATGAGTGAGTGTGACGGAGTGAGTGTTTGGAGTGAGTGTGACGGAGTGAATGTGATGGAGTGAGTGTGTGCAGTGAGTCTAATGGAGTGAGTGTGTGGAGAGTGTGTGTGGAGTGAGTATGTGCAGTGAGTGTGACAGAGTGAATGTCTGGAGTGAGTGTGTGATGTGAATGTGTGAAGTGAGTGTGACGGAGTGAGTGTTTGGAGTGAGTGTGTGCAGTGAGTGTGATGGAGTGAGTGTTTGGAGTGTGTTTGTGGATTGAGTGTGACAGAGTGAGTGTGTGGAATGAGTGTGACAGAGTGAGTGTGTGTGGTGAGTATGACGGAGTGTGTTTGTGCAGTGAGTGTGACGGAGTGAGTGTGGCCGAGTGAGTGTGTGGAGTGAGTGTAACGCAGTGAGTGTGACTTAGTGAGTATGTGCAGTGAGTGTGATGGAGTGAGTGTGTGGAATGACTGTGTGGAGTGAGTGTGTGGAGTGTTTGTGATGGCATGAGTGTGTGGAGTGAGTGTGTGGAGTGAGTGTGACGGAGTGAGTGTGAAGGAATGAGTGTGTTGATGGAGTGTGCAGAGTGAGTGCATGGAGTGAGTGTGTGGACTGACTGTGACAGAGAGAGTGTGAGGAGTCAGTCTGATGGAGTGAGTATGACAGAGTGAGTGCGGAGAGAATGTGTAGATTGAGTGTGATGAAGTGAATGTGTGGCGTGAATGTGAGGGAGTGAGTCTGAGGGAGTGAGTGTGACGGAATGAGTGTGACGGAGTGAGTATGTCGAGTGTGTGTGATAGAGTGAGTGTGACTGAGTGAGTGTGATGAAGTGAGTGTGATGGTGTGAGTATGAAGGAGTCAATGTGCTGAGTGAGTGTGTGGAGTGAGTGTGTGGAATGTGTGTGGATTGACTGATGAAGTGAGTGTGATGGTGTGAGTATGAAGGAGTCAGTGTGCTGAGTGAGTGTGTGGAGTGAGTGTGTGGAATGTGTGTGGATTGATTGACGAAGTGAGTGTGAGGTGTGAGTCTGACTGAGTGAGTGTGATGCAGTTAGAGTGGAGTGAGTGTGTGGAGTGAGTGTGTGGAGTGAGTGTGTGGAGTGAGTGTGATGGAGTGAGTGTGTGTAGTGGGTGTATGGAGTGAGTGTGTGTAGTGAGTGTGTGGAGTGAGTGTGATGGAGTGAGTGTGTGGAGTGAGTGTGATGGAGTGAGTGTGTGTAGTGAGTGTGTGGAGTGAGTGTGATGGAGTGAGTGTGTGGAGTGAGTGTGATGGAGTGAGTGTGTGGAGTGAGTGTGATGGAGTGAGTGTGTGTAGTGAGTGTGTGGAGTGAGTTTGACGGAATGAGTGAGACTGAGTAATGTGTGGAGTGAGTGTGACGGAGTGAATGTGTGGAGTGAGTGTGTGGAGTGAGTGTGATGAGTGAGTGTGACGAAGTGCGTGTGACGGAGTGATAGTGTGGGGTGAGTGTGTGGAGTGAGTGTGTGCAGTGAGTGTGACGGAGTGAGTGTGTGGAGTGAGTGTGTGGAGTGAGTGTGTGGAGTGAGTGTGATGGAGTGAGTGTGAAGGAATGAGTGTGTTGATGGAGTGTGCAGAGTGAGTGCATGGAGTGAGTGTGTGGACTGACTGTGACAGAGAGAGCGTGAGGAGTCAGTCTGATGGAGTGAGTATGACAGAGTGAGTGCGGAGAGAATGTGTAGATTGAGTGTGATGAAGTGAATGTGTGGCGTGAATGTGAGGGAGTGAGTCTGAGGGAGTGAGTGTGACGGAATGAGTGTGACGGAGTGAGTATGTCGAGTGTGTGTGATAGAGTGAGTGTGACTGAGTGAGTGTGATGAAGTGAGTGTGATGGTGTGAGTTTGAAGGAGTCAATGTGCTGAGTGAGTGTGTGGAGTGAGTGTGTGGAATGTGTGTGGATTGACTGATGAAGTGAGTGTGATGGTGTGAGTATGAAGGAGTCAGTGTGCTGAGTGAGTGTGTGGAGTGAGTGTGTGGAATGTGTGTGGATTGATTGACGAAGTGAGTGTGAGGTGTGAGTCTGACTGAGTGAGTGTGATGCAGTTAGAGTGGAGTGAGTGTGTGGAGTGAGTGTGTGGAGTGAGTGTGTGGAGTGAGTGTGATGGAGTGAGTGTGTGTAGTGGGTGTATGGAGTGAGTGTGTGTAGTGAGTGTGTGGAGTGAGTGTGATGGAGTGAGTGTGTGGAGTGAGTGTGATGGAGTGAGTGTGTGTAGTGAGTGTGTGGAGTGAGTGTGATGGAGTGAGTGTGTGGAGTGAGTGTGATGGAGTGAGTGTGTGGAGTGAGTGTGATGGAGTGAGTGTGTGTAGTGAGTGTGTGGAGTGAGTTTGACGGAATGAGTGAGACTGAGTAATGTGTGGAGTGAGTGTGACGGAGTGAATGTGTGGAGTGAGTGTGTGGAGTGAGTGTGATGAGTGAGTGTGACGAAGTGCGTGTGACGGAGTGATAGTGTGGGGTGAGTGTGTGGAGTGAGTGTGTGCAGTGAGTGTGACGGAGTGAGTGTGTGGAGTGAGTGTGTGGAGTGAGTGTGTGGAGTGAGTGTGATGGAGTGAGTGTGTGGAGTGTGTTTGTGGATTGAGTGTGACAGAGTGAGTGTGTGGAATGCGTGTGACAGAGTGAGTGTGACGGAGTGAGTGTGTGGAGTGAGTGTGACGGAGTGTGTTTTTGCAGTGAGTGTGACGGAGTGAGTATGGCCGAGTGAGTGTGTGGAGTGAGTGTAACGGAGTGAGTGTGACGGAGTGAGTATGTGTAATGAGTGTGATGGAGTGAGTGTGTGGCGTGAGTGTGTGGAATGAGTTTATGGAGTGAGTGTGGCAGTGAGTGTGTCGGTGTGAGTGTGATGGCGTGAGTGTGTGGAGGATGTTTGTGGAGTGAGTGTGCGGAGTGAGTGTGTGGAGTGAGTGTGATTGAGTGCGTGTGTGACGTGAGTATGCGGAGTGATGGAGTGAATGTGTGAACTAAGTGTGTGGAGTGAGTGTGATGGAGTGAGTGTGTGGAGTGATTGTGTGGCGTGAGTGTGACTGAGTGAGTGTGTGGAGTGATTGTGACAGAGTGAGTGTGTGGAGTGAGTGTGATGGAGTTATTGTGTGGAGTGAGTGTGCGGAGCGAGTGTGTGGAGTGAGTGTGTGGAGTGAGTGTTTGCAGTGAGTGTGATGTATTGAGTGTGAGGAGCGAGTGTGTGGGGTGAGCGTCATGAAGTGAGTGTGTGGAGTGATTGTGTGGAGTGAGTGTGCGGAGTGAGTGTGTGGAGTGAGTGTTTGCAGTGAGTGTGATGTATTGAGTGTGAGGAGCGAGTGTGTGGGGTGAGTGTGATGAAATGAGTGTGTGGATTGAGTGTGTGCTGTGAGTGTGTGGAGTGAGTCTGATGGAGTGAGTGTGTGCAGTGAGTGTTTGGATTGAGTGTGACGGAGTGAGAGTGTGGAGTGAGTATGTGCATTGAGTGTGTGCAATGAGTGAGTGGAGTGTGTGTGTGGCGTGAGTATGTGGAGTGAGTGTGATGGAGTTAGTGTGTGGAGTGAGTGTGTGGAGTAAGTGTGACGGAGTGAGAGTGTGTAATGAGTGTGATGGAGTGAGTGTGTGGCGTGAGTGTGTGGAATGAGTGTGTGGAGTGAGTGTGACAGTGAGTGTGTCGGTGTGAGTGTGATGGAATGAGTGTGTGGAGGGTGTGTGTGGAGTGAGTGTGACGGAGTGAGTGTGATGAGTGAGTGTGACGGAGTGAGTGTTTGGAGTGAGTGTGACGGAGTGAATGTGATGGAGTGAGTGTGTGCAGTGAGTCTAATGGAGTGAGTGTGTGGAGAGTGTGTGTGGAGTGAGTATGTGCAGTGAGTGTGACAGAGTGAATGTCTGGAGTGAGTGTGTGATGTGAATGTGTGAAGTGAGTGTGACGGAGTGAGTGTTTGGAGTGAGTGTGTGCAGTGAGTGTGATGGAGTGAGTGTTTGGAGTGTGTTTGTGGATTGAGTGTGACAGAGTGAGTGTGTGGAATGAGTGTGACAGAGTGAGTGTGTGTGGTGAGTATGACGGAGTGTGTTTGTGCAGTGAGTGTGACGGAGTGAGTGTGGCCGAGTGAGTGTGTGGAGTGAGTGTAACGCAGTGAGTGTGACTTAGTGAGTATGTGCAGTGAGTGTGATGGAGTGAGTGTGTGGAATGACTGTGTGGAGTGAGTGTGTGGAGTGTTTGTGATGGCATGAGTGTGTGGAGTGAGTGTGTGGAGTGAGTGTGACGGAGTGAGTGTGAAGGAATGAGTGTGTTGATGGAGTGTGCAGAGTGAGTGCATGGAGTGAGTGTGTGGACTGACTGTGACAGAGAGAGTGTGAGGAGTCAGTCTGATGGAGTGAGTATGACAGAGTGAGTGCGGAGAGAATGTGTAGATTGAGTGTGATGAAGTGAATGTGTGGCGTGAATGTGAGGGAGTGAGTCTGAGGGAGTGAGTGTGACGGAATGAGTGTGACGGAGTGAGTATGTCGAGTGTGTGTGATAGAGTGAGTGTGACTGAGTGAGTGTGATGAAGTGAGTGTGATGGTGTGAGTATGAAGGAGTCAATGTGCTGAGTGAGTGTGTGGAGTGAGTGTGTGGAATGTGTGTGGATTGACTGATGAAGTGAGTGTGATGGTGTGAGTATGAAGGAGTCAGTGTGCTGAGTGAGTGTGTGGAGTGAGTGTGTGGAATGTGTGTGGATTGATTGACGAAGTGAGTGTGAGGTGTGAGTCTGACTGAGTGAGTGTGATGCAGTTAGAGTGGAGTGAGTGTGTGGAGTGAGTGTGTGGAGTGAGTGTGTGGAGTGAGTGTGATGGAGTGAGTGTGTGTAGTGGGTGTATGGAGTGAGTGTGTGTAGTGAGTGTGTGGAGTGAGTGTGATGGAGTGAGTGTGTGGAGTGAGTGTGATGGAGTGAGTGTGTGTAGTGAGTGTGTGGAGTGAGTGTGATGGAGTGAGTGTGTGGAGTGAGTGTGATGGAGTGAGTGTGTGGAGTGAGTGTGATGGAGTGAGTGTGTGTAGTGAGTGTGTGGAGTGAGTTTGACGGAATGAGTGAGACTGAGTAATGTGTGGAGTGAGTGTGACGGAGTGAATGTGTGGAGTGAGTGTGTGGAGTGAGTGTGATGAGTGAGTGTGACGAAGTGCGTGTGACGGAGTGATAGTGTGGGGTGAGTGTGTGGAGTGAGTGTGTGCAGTGAGTGTGACGGAGTGAGTGTGTGGAGTGAGTGTGTGGAGTGAGTGTGTGGAGTGAGTGTGATGGAGTGAGTGTGAAGGAATGAGTGTGTTGATGGAGTGTGCAGAGTGAGTGCATGGAGTGAGTGTGTGGACTGACTGTGACAGAGAGAGCGTGAGGAGTCAGTCTGATGGAGTGAGTATGACAGAGTGAGTGCGGAGAGAATGTGTAGATTGAGTGTGATGAAGTGAATGTGTGGCGTGAATGTGAGGGAGTGAGTCTGAGGGAGTGAGTGTGACGGAATGAGTGTGACGGAGTGAGTATGTCGAGTGTGTGTGATAGAGTGAGTGTGACTGAGTGAGTGTGATGAAGTGAGTGTGATGGTGTGAGTTTGAAGGAGTCAATGTGCTGAGTGAGTGTGTGGAGTGAGTGTGTGGAATGTGTGTGGATTGACTGACGAAGTGAGTGTGATGGTGTGAGTATGAAGGAGTCAATGTGCTGAGTGAGTGTGTGGAGTGAGTGTGTGGAGTGAGTGTGTGGATTGACTGACGAAGTGAGTGTGATGGTGTGAGTCTGACTGAGTGAGTGTGATGCAGTTAGAGTGGAGTGAGTGTGTGGAGTGAGCTTGTACAGTGAGTGGGACCAAGTGAGTGTGATGGAGTGAGTGTGTGGAATGAGTGTTTGTGCTGAGTGTGTGGAGTGAGTCTGACGGAGTGAGTGTTACGAAGTGAGTGTGACGGATTGAGTGTGATGACGTGAGCATGAAAGAGTAGTGTGATGCAGTGAGTTTGACGCAGTGAGTTTGTGGATTGAGTGTGTGGAGACAGTGTGACGATGAGAGTGTGTGCAGTGAGTGTGATGGAGTGAGTGTGTAGAGTGAGTGTATGGCGTGAGCATGTGGAGTGAGTGTGACAGAGTGAGTGTGATGGAGTGAGTATGAAGGAGTGACAGTGACAGAGTGACTGTGATGGAGTGAGTGTATGGAGTGAGTGTGTGGAGTGAAGGTGACGAAGTGAGTGTGAAGGAGTGATAGTGTGGATGAATGTGTGGAGTGAGTGTGCGCAGTGAGTGTGTGGAGTGAGTGTGATGGAGTGTCTGTGTGGAGTGAGTGTGGGGTGAGTATGTGCAGTGAGCGTGTGGAGTGAGTGTGTGCAGCGAGTGTGTGCAGTGAGTGTAACGGGTGTGGCGTGGGTGTATGGAGTGAGTGTGTGGAGTGAGTGTGTGGAGTGAGTGTGTGGAGTGAGTGTGATGGAGTGAGTGTGTGGAGTGAGTGTGATGGAGTGAGTGTGTGTAGTGAGTGTGTGGAGTGAGTTTGACCGAATGAGTGAGACTGAGTAAGTGTGTGGAGTGAGTGTGACGGAGTGAATGTGTGGAGTGAGTGTGTGGAGTGAGTGCGATGAGTGAGTGTGACGAAGTGCGTGTGACAGAGTGATAGTGTGGGGTGAGTGTGTGGAGTGAGTGTGTACAGTGAGTGTGACGGAGTGAGTGTGTGGAATGACTGTGATGCAGTGAGTGTGTGAAGTGAGTGTGAACGAATGAGTGTGATGGAGTGCGTGTGTGGAGTGAGTGTGTGGAGTGAGTGTAACGGAGTGAGTGTGACGGAGTGAGTATGTGTAATGAGTGTGATGGCGTGAGTGTGTGGTGTGAGTGTGTGGAATGAGTCTATGGAGTGAGTGTGACAGTGAGTGTGTTGGTGTGAGTGTGATGGCGTGAGTGTGTGGAGGATGTTTGTGGAGTGAGTGTGCGGAGTGAGTGTGTGGAGTGAGTGTGATTGAGTGCGTGTGTGACGTGAGTATGGGGAGTGATGGAGTGAATGTGTGAACTAAGTGTGTGGAGTGAGTGTGATGGAGTGAGTGTGTGGAGTGATTGTGTGACGTGAGTGTGACTGAGTGAGTGTGTGGAGTGATTGTGACAGAGTGAGTGTGTGGAGTGAGTGTGATGGAGTTATTGTGTGGAGTGAGTGTGCGGAGCGAGTGTGTGGAGTGAGTGTGTGGAGTGAGTGTTTGCAGTGAGTGTGATGTATTGAGTGTGAGGAGCGAGTGTGTGGGGTGAGCGTCATGAAGTGAGTGTGTGGAGTGATTGTGTGGAGTGAGTGTGCGGAGTGAGTGTGTGGAGTGAGTGTTTGCAGTGAGTGTGATGTATTGAGTGTGAGGAGCGAGTGTGTGGGGTGAGTGTGATGAAATGAGTGTGTGGATTGAGTGTGTGCTGTGAGTGTGTGGAGTGAGTCTGATGGAGTGAGTGTGTGCAGTGAGTGTTTGGATTGAGTGTGACGGAGTGAGAGTGTGGAGTGAGTATGTGCATTGAGTGTGTGCAATGAGTGAGTGGAGTGAGTGTGACCAAGTGAGTGTGTGGCGTGGGTATGTGGAGTGAGTGTGATGGAGTTAGTGTGTGGAGTGAGTGTGTGGAGTAAGTGTGACGGAGTGAGAGTGTGTAATGAGTGTGATGGAGTGAGTGTGTGGCGTGAGTGTGTGGAATGAGTGTGTGGAGTGAGTGTGACAGTGAGTGTGTCAGTGTGAGTGTGATGGAATGAGTGTGTGGAGGGTGTGTGTGGAGTGAGTGTGACGGAGTGAGTGTGATGAGTGAGTGTGACGGAGTGAGTGTGACGGAGTGAGTGTGACGGAGTGAATGTGATGGAGTGAGTGTGTGCAGTGAGTCTAATGGAGTGAGTGTGTGGAGAGTGTGTGTGGAGTGAGTATGTGCAGTGAGTGTGACAGAGTGAATGTCTGGAGTGAGTGTGTGATGTGAATGTGTGAAGTGAGTGTGACGGAGTGAGTGTTTGGAGTGAGTGTGTGCAGTGAGTGTGATGGAGTGAGTGTTTGGAGTGTGTTTGTGGATTGAGTGTGACAGAGTGAGTGTGTGGAATGAGTGTGACAGAGTGAGTGTGTGTGGTGAGTATGACGGAGTGTGTTTGTGCAGTGAGTGTGATGGAGTGAGTGTGGCCGAGTGAGTGTGTTGAGTGAGTGTAACGCAGTGAGTGTGACTTAGTGAGTATGTGCAGTGAGTGTGATGGAGTGAGTGTGTGGAATGACTGTGTGGAGTGAGTGTGTGGAGTGTTTGTGATGGCATGAGTGTGTGGAGTGAGTGTGTGGAGTGAGTGTGTGGAGTGAGTGTGATGGAGTGAGTGTGAAGGAATGAGTGTGTTGAGGGAGTGTGCAGAGTGAGTGCATGGAGTGAGTGTGTGGACTGACTGTGACAGAGAGAGCGTGAGGAGTCAGTCTGATGGAGTGAGTATGACAGAGTGAGTGTGATGAAGTGAGTGTGATGGTGTGAGTATGAAGGAGTCAATGTGCTGAGTAAGTGTGTGGAGTGAGTGTGTGGAATGTGTGTGGATTGACTGACGGAGTGAGTGTGATGGTGTGAGTATGAAGGAGTCAGTGTGCTGAGTGAGTGTGTGGAGTGAGTGTGTGGAATGTGTGTGGATTGATTGACGAAGTGAGTGTGAGGTGTGAGTCTGACTGAGTGAGTGTGATGCAGTTGGAGTGGAGTGAGTGTGTGGAGTGAGTTTGTACAGTGAGTGGGACCAAGTGAGTGTGATGGAGTGAGTGTGTGGAATGAGTGTTTGTGCTGAGTGTGTGGAGTGAGTCTGACGGAATGAGTGTTACGAAGTGAGTGTGACGGATTAAGTGTGATGACGTGAGCATGAAAGAGTGAGTGTGAAAGAGTGAGTGTGATGCAGTGAGTTTGACGCAGTGAGTTTGTGGATTGAGTGTGTGGAGACAGTATGACGATGAGAGTGTGTGCAGTGAGTGTGATGGAGTGAGTGTGTAGAGTGAGTGTATGGCGTGAGCATGTGGAGTGAGTGTGACCGAGTGAGTGTGATGGAGTGAGTATGAAGGAGTGACAGTGACAGAGTGACTGTGATGGAGTGAGTGTATGGAGTGAGTGTGTGGAGTGAAGGTGACGAAGTGAGTGTGAAGGAGTGATAGTGTGGATTGAATGTGTGGAGTGAATGTGCGCAGTGAGTGTGTGGAGTGAGTGTGATGGAGTGTCTGTGTGGAGTGAGTGTGGGGTGAGTATGTGCAGTGAGCGTGTGGAGTGAGTGTGTGCAGCGAGTGTGTGCAGTGAGTGTAACGGGTGTGGAGTGGGTGTATGGAGTGAGTGTGTGGAGTGAGTGTGTGGAGTGCGTGTGATGGAGTGAGTGTGTGGAGTGAGTGTGATGGAGTGAGTGTGTGTAGTGAGTATGTGGAGTGAGTGTGATGGAGTGAGTGTGTGGAGTGAGTGTGATGGAGTGAGTGTGTGGAGTGAGTGTGATGGAGTGAGTGTGTGTAGTGAGTGTGTGGAGTGAGTTTGACCGAATGAGTGAGACTGAGTAAGTGTGTGGAGTGAGTGTGACGGAGTGAATGTGTGGAGTGAGTGTGTGGAGTGAGTGCGATGAGTGAGTGTGACGAAGTGCGTGTGACGGAGTGATAGTGTGGGGTGAGTGTGTGGAATGAGTGTGTGCAGTGAGTGTGACGGAGTGAGTGTGTGGAGTGAGTGTGTGGAGTGAGTGTGTGGAGTGAGTGTGACGGAGTGAGTGTGAAGGAATGAGTGTGTT
This sequence comes from Pristiophorus japonicus, assembly GCF_044704955.1. Taxonomy (NCBI): domain Eukaryota; kingdom Metazoa; phylum Chordata; class Chondrichthyes; family Pristiophoridae; genus Pristiophorus; species Pristiophorus japonicus. The sequence continues at coordinate 149,207,789 of NC_091984.1, read as the reverse complement.
GAGGGAGTGTGCAGAGTGAGTGCATGGAGTGAGTGTGTGAACTGACTGTGACAGAGAGAGCGTGAGGAGTCAGTCTGATGGAGTGAGTATGACAGAGTGAGTGCGGAGAGAATGTGTAGATTGAGTGTGATGAAGTGAATGTGCGGCGTGAATGTGAGGGAGTGAGTCTGAGGGAGTGAGTGTGACGGAATGAGTGTGACGGAGTGAGTATGTCGAGTGTGTGTGATAGAGTGAGTGTGACTGAGTGAGTGTGATGAAGTGAGTGTGATGGTGTGAGTATGAAGGAGTCAATGTGCTGAGTGAGTGTGTGGAGTGAGTGTGTGGAATGTGTGTGGATTGACTGACGAAGTGAGTGTGATGGTGTGAGTATGAAGGAGTCAGTGTGCTGAGTGAGTGTGTGGAGTGAGTGTGTGGAATGTGTGTGGATTGATTGACGAAGTGAGTGTGAGGTGTGAGTCTGACTGAGTGAGTGTGATGCAGTTAGAGTGGAGTGAGTGTGTGGAGTGAGCTTGTACAGTGAGTGGGACCAAGTGAGTGTGATGGAGTGAGTGTGTGGAATGAGTGTTTGTGCTGAGTGTGTGGAGTGAGTCTGACGGATTGAGTGTTACGAAGTGAGTGTGACGGATTGAGTGTGATGACGTGAGCATGAAAGAGTGAGTGTGAAAGAGTGAATGTGATGCAGTGAGTTTGACGCAGTGAGTTTGTGGATTGAGTGTGTGGAGACAGTGTGACGATGAGAGTGTGCAGTGAGTGTGATGGAGTGAGTGTGTAGAGTGAGTGTATGGCGTGAGCATGTGGAGTGAGTGTGACCGAGTGAGTGTGATGGAGTGAGTATGAAGGAGTGACAGTGACAGAGTGACTGTGATGGAGTGAGTGTATGGAGTGAGTGTGTGGAGTGAAGGTGACGAAGTGAGTGTGAAGGAGTGATAGTGTGGAGTGAATGTGTGGAGTGAGTGTGTGCAGTGAGTGTGTGGAGTGAGTGTGATGGAGTGTCTGTGTGGAGTGAGTGTGGGGTGAGTATGTGCAGTGAGCGTGTGGAGTGAGTGTGTGCAGCGAGTGTGTGCAGTGAGTGTAACAGGTGTGGAGTGGGTGTATGGAGTGAGTGTGTGGAGTGAGTGTGTGGAGTGAGTGTGTGGAGTGAGTGTGATGGAGTGAGTGTGTGTAGTGAGTGTGTGGAGTGAGTGTGATGGAGTGAGTGTGTGGAGTGAGTGTGATGGAGTGAGTGTGTGGAGTGAGTGTGATGGAGTAAGTGTGTGTAGTGAGTGTGTGGAGTGAGTTTGACGGAATGAGTGAGACTGAGTAAGGGTGTGGAGTGAGTGTGACGGAGTGAATGTGTGGAGTGAGTGTGTGGAGTGAGTGCGATGAGTGAGTGTGACGAAGTGCGTGTGACGGAGTGATAGTGTGGGGTGAGTGTGTGGAGCGAGTGTGTGCAGTGAGTGTGACGGAGTGAGTGTGTGGAATGACTGTGATGCAGTGAGTGTGTGAAGTGAGTGTGAACGAATGAGTGTGATGAAGTGCGTGTGTGGAGTGAGTGTGTGGAGTGAGTGTGTGGAGTGAGTGTGATGGAGTGAGTGTGATGGGGTGAGTGTGTGCAGTGAGTGTGTGCAGTGAGTGTAACGGGTGTGGAGTGGGTGTATGGAGTGAGTGTGTGGAGTGAGTGTGTGGAGTGAGTGTGTGGAGTGAGTGTGATGGAGTGAGTGTGTGGAGTGAGTGTGATGGAGTGCGTGTGTGTAGTGAGTGTGTGGAGTGAGTTTGATGTAATGAGTGAGACTGAGTAAGTGTGTGGAGTGAGTGTGACGGAGTGAATGTGTGGAGTGAGTGTGTGGAGTGAGTGTGATGAGTGAGTGTGACGAAGTGTATGTGACGTAGTGATAGTGTGGAGTGAGTGTGTGGAGTGAGTGTGTGCAGTGAGTGTGACGGAGTGAGTGTGTGGAATGACTGCGATGCAGTGAGTGTGTGGAGTGAGTGTGAACGAATGAGTGTGATGGAGTGCGTGTGTGGATTGAGTGTGTGGAGTGAGTGTGTGGAGTGAGTGTGTGGAGTGAGTATGTGGAGTGAGTGTGATGGAGTGTTTGTGTGGAGTGAGTGTGATGGTGTGAGTGTGTGGAGTGAGGGTGTAGAGTGAGTGTGAAGAGTGAGTATGTGGAGTGAGTGTGATGGAGTGTTTGTGTGGAGTGAGTGTGATGGTGTGAGTGTGTGGAGTGAGTGTGTGGAGTGAGTGTGTGGAGTGAGTGTGTGGAGTGAGTGTGATGGAGTGCTTGTGTGGAGTGAGTGTGATGGTGTGAGTGTGTGGAGTGAGTGTGTGGAGTGAAGGTGACGAAGTGAGTGTGAAGGAGTGATAGTGTGGAGTGAATGTGTGGAGTGAGTGTGTGCAGTGAGTGTGTGGAGTGAGTGTGATGGAGTGTCTGTGTGGAGTGAGTGTGGGGTGAGTATGTGCAGTGAGCGTGTGGAGTGAGTGTGTGCAGCGAGTGTGTGCAGTGAGTGTAACGGGTGTGGAGTTGGTGTATGGAGTGAGTGTGTGGAGTGAGTGTGTGGAGTGAGTGTGTGGAGTGAGTGTGATGGAGTGAGTGTGTGTAGTGAGTGTGTGGAGTGAGTGTGATGGAGTGAGTGTGTGGAGTGAGTGTGATGGAGTGAGTGTGTGGAGTGAGTGTGATGGAGTAAGTGTGTGTAGTGAGTGTGTGGAGTGAGTTTGACGGAATGAGTGAGACTGAGTAAGGGTGTGGAGTGAGTGTGACGGAGTGAATGTGTGGAGTGAGTGTGTGGAGTGAGTGCGATGAGTGAGTGTGACGAAGTGCGTGTGACGGAGTGATAGTGTGGGGTGAGTGTGTGGAGCGAGTGTGTGCAGTGAGTGTGACGGAGTGAGTGTGTGGAATGACTGTGATGCAGTGAGTGTGTGAAGTGAGTGTGAACGAATGAGTGTGATGAAGTGCGTGTGTGGAGTGAGTGTGTGGAGTGAGTGTGTGGAGTGAGTGTGATGGAGTGAGTGTGATGGGGTGAGTGTGTGCAGTGAGTGTGTGCAGTGAGTGTAACGGGTGTGGAGTGGGTGTATGGAGTGAGTGTGTGGAGTGAGTGTGTGGAGTGAGTGTGTGGAGTGAGTGTGATGGAGTGAGTATGTGGAGTGAGTGTGATGGAGTGCGTGTGTGTAGTGAGTGTGTGGAGTGAGTTTGATGTAATGAGTGAGACTGAGTAAGTGTGTGGAGTGAGTGTGACGGAGTGAATGTGTGGAGTGAGTGTGTGGAGTGAGTGTGATGAGTGAGTGTGACGAAGTGTATGTGACGTAGTGATAGTGTGGAGTGAGTGTGTGGAGTGAGTGTGTGCAGTGAGTGTGACGGAGTGAGTGTGTGGAATGACTGTGATGCAGTGAGTGTGTGGAGTGAGTGTGAACGAATGAGTGTGATGGAGTGCGTGTGTGGATTGAGTGTGTGGAGTGAGTGTGTGGAGTGAGTGTGTGGAGTGAGTATGTGGAGTGAGTGTGATGGAGTGTTTGTGTGGAGTGAGTGTGATGGTGTGAGTGTGTGGAGTGAGGGTGTAGAGTGAGTGTGAAGAGTGAGTATGTCGAGTGAGTGTGATGGAGTGTTTGTGTGGAGTGAGTGTGATGGTGTGAGTGTGTGGAGTGAGTGTGTGGAGTGAGTGTGTGGAGTGAGTGTGATGGAGTGCTTGTGTGGAGTGAGTGTGATGGTGTGAGTGTGTGGAGTGAGGGTGTAGAGTGAGTGTGTGGAGTGAGTGTGTGGAGTGAGTGAGATGGAGTGAGTGTGTGGAGTGAGTTTGTGGAGTGACTGTCAAAGAGTGAGTGTGTGAAGTGAATGTGATGGAGTGAGTATGATGCGTGAGTGTGACGGATTGAGAGTGATAGCGTGAGTGTGGATTAAGCGTCTGGATTGAGTGTGACTGTGTGAGTGTGTGGAGTGAGTGTGTGGAGTGAGTGTGATGGAATGAATGTGAGGCAGTGAGTGTGATGGAGTGAGTTTGAAGGAGTGAGCGTGAGGGAGTGAGTGTGATGAAGTGAGTGTGATGCAGTGAGTGTGTAGAGTGATTGTGATGGAGTGAGTGTGTGGAGTGAGTTTGTACAGTGAGTGTGACCGAGTGAAGGTGATGGAGTGCGTATGAAGGATTGAGTGTGATGGAGTGGTTGTGAAGGAGTAAGTGCGTGGAGTGCGCGTGTGGAGTGAGTGTGATGGAGCGAGGGTGATCGAGTGACTTGGGGAGTGAGTGTTTGGAGTGAGTGTGATGGAGTGAGTGTTAAGGAGTGAGTGTGACGGAGTGAATGTGAGGCAGTGTGTGTGGCGCAGTGAGTTTGTGGAGTGAGTGTGTGGAGTGAGTGTGACGGGTTTGGAGTGAGTGTATGGAGTGAGTGTGTGGATTGAGTGTGTGCAGTGCGTGGAGTGAGTGTGTGGAGTAAGTCTGATGGAGTGAGTGTGTGCAGTGAGTGTTTGGATTGAGTGTGACGGAGTGAGAGTGTGGAGTGATTGGGTGAAGTCAATGTGTGGAGCCAGTTTGTGGAGTGTGTGTGTGCAGTGAGTGTGTGGAGTGAGTGTGTGGAGTGAGTGTGATGGAGTGAGTGTGTGTAATGAGCGTGATGGAGTGAGTGTGTGGAGTGAGTGTGTGGAATGAGTGTGTGGAGTGATTGTGACAGTGAGTGTGTCGGTGTGAGTGTGATGGAGTGAGTGTGTGGAGTGTGTGTGTGGAGTGAGTGTTTGGAGTGAGTGTGATGGAGTGAATGTGATGGAGTGAGTGTGTGCAGTGAGTCTAATGGAGTGAGTGTCTGTAGCGTGTGTGTGGAGTGAGTATGTGCAGTAAGTGTGACGGAGTGAATGTCTGGAGTGAGTGTGTGATGTGAATGTGTGCAGTGAGTGTGATGGAGTGAGTGTGTGGAGTGTGTTTGTGGATTGAGTGTGACAGAGTGAGTGTGTGGAATGCGTGTGACAGAGTGAGTGTGTGGAGTGAGTGTGTGGAGTGAGTGTGACGGAGTGTGTTTTTGCAGTGAGTGTGACGGAGTGAGTATGGCCGAGTGAGTGTGTGGAGTGAGTGTAACGGAGTGAGTGTGACGGAGTGAGTATGTGTAATGAGTGTGATGGAGTGAGTGTGTGGCGTGAGTGTGTGGAATGAGTGTATGGAGTGAGTGTGACAGTGAGTGTGTCGGTGTGAGTGTGATGGCGTGAGTGTGTGGAGGATGTTTGTGGAGTGAGTGTGCGGAGTGAGTGTGTGGAGTGAGTGTGATTGAGTGCGTGTGTGACGTGAGTATGGGGAGTGATGGAGTGAATGTGTGAACTAAGTGTGTGGAGTGAGTGTGATGGAGTGAGTGTGTGGAGTGATTGTGTGGCGTGAGTGTGACTGAGTGAGTGTGTGGAGTGATTGTGACAGAGTGAGTGTGTGGAGTGAGTGTGATGGAGTTATTGTGTGGAGTGAGTGTGCGGAGCGAGTGTGTGGAGTGAGTGTGTGGAGTGAGTGTTTGCAGTGAGTGTGATGTATTGAGTGTGAGGAGCGAGTGTGTGGGGTGAGCATCATGAAGTGAGTGTGTGGAGTGATTGTGTGGAGTGAGTGTGCGGAGTGAGTGTGTGGAGTGAGTGTTTGCAGTGAGTGTGATGTATTGAGTGTGAGGAGCGAGTGTGTGGGGTGAGTGTGATGAAATGAGTGTGTGGATTGAGTGTGTGCTGTGAGTGTGTGGAGTGAGTCTGATGGAGTGAGTGTGTGCAGTGAGTGTTTGGATTGAGTGTGACGGAGTGAGAGTGTGGAGTGAGTATGTGCATTGAGTGTGTGCAATGAGTGAGTGGAGTGAGTGTGTGGCGTGAGTATGTGGAGTGAGTGTGATGGAGTTAGTGTGTGGAGTGAGTGTGTGGAGTAAGTGTGACGGAGTGAGAGTGTGTAATGAGTGTGATGGAGTGAGTGTGTGGCGTGAGTGTGTGGAATGAGTGTGTGGAGTGAGTGTGACAGTGAGTGTGTCGGTGTGAGTGTGATGGAATGAGTGTGTGGAGGGTGTGTGTGGAGTGAGTGTGACGGAGTGAGTGTGATGAGTGAGTGTGACGGAGTGAGTGTTTGGAGTGAGTGTGACGGAGTGAATGTGATGGAGTGAGTGTGTGCAGTGAGTCTAATGGAGTGAGTGTGTGGAGAGTGTGTGTGGAGTGAGTATGTGCAGTGAGTGTGACAGAGTGAATGTCTGGAGTGAGTGTGTGATGTGAATGTGTGAAGTGAGTGTGACGGAGTGAGTGTTTGGAGTGAGTGTGTGCAGTGAGTGTGATGGAGTGAGTGTTTGGAGTGTGTTTGTGGATTGAGTGTGACAGAGTGAGTGTGTGGAATGAGTGTGACAGAGTGAGTGTGTGTGGTGAGTATGACGGAGTGTGTTTGTGCAGTGAGTGTGACGGAGTGAGTGTGGCCGAGTGAGTGTGTGGAGTGAGTGTAACGCAGTGAGTGTGACTTAGTGAGTATGTGCAGTGAGTGTGATGGAGTGAGTGTGTGGAATGACTGTGTGGAGTGAGTGTGTGGAGTGTTTGTGATGGCATGAGTGTGTGGAGTGAGTGTGTGGAGTGAGTGTGTGGAGTGAGTGTGATGGAGTGAGTGTGACGGAGTGAGTGTGAAGGAATGAGTGTGTTGAGGGAGTGTGCAGAGTGAGTGTGTGGAGTGAGTGCGATGAGTGAGTGTGACGAAGTGCGTGTGACGGAGTGATAGTGTGGGGTGAGTGTGTGGAGTGAGTGTGTGCAGTGAGTGTGACGGAGTGAGTGTGTGGAGTGAGTGTGTGGAGTGAGTGTGTGGAGTGAGTGTGACGGAGTGAGTGTGAAGGAATGAGTGTGTTGAGGGAGTGTGCAGAGTGAGTGCATGGAGTGAGTGTGTGGACTGACTGTGACAGAGAGAGCGTGAGGAGTCAGTCTGATGGAGTGAGTATGACAGAGTGAGTGCGGAGAGAATGTGTAGATTGAGTGTGATGAAGTGAATGTGTGGCGTGAATGTGAGGGAGTGAGTCTGAGGGAGTGAGTGTGACGGAATGAGTGTGACGGAGTGAGTATGTCGAGTGTGTGTGATAGAGTGAGTGTGACTGAGTGAGTGTGATGAAGTGAGTGTGATGGTGTGAGTATGAAGGAGTCAATGTGCTGAGTGAGTGTGTGGAGTGAGTGTGATGGTGTGAGTATGAAGGAGTCAGTGTGCTGAGTGAGTGTGTGGAGTGAGTGTGTGGAATGTGTGTGGATTGATTGACGAAGTGAGTGTGAGGTGTGAGTCTGACTGAGTGAGTGTGATGCAGTTAGAGTGGAGTGAGTGTGTGGAGTGAGTTTGTACAGTGAGTGGGACCAAGTGAGTGTGATGGAGTGAGTGTGTGGAATGAGTGTTTGTGCTGAGTGTGTGGAGTGAGTCTGACGGAGTGAGTGTTGCGAAGTGAGTGTGACGGATTGAGTGTGATGACGTGAGCATGAAAGAGTGAGTGTGAAAGAGTGAATGTGATGCAGTGAGTTTGACGCAGTGAGTTTGTGGATTGAGTGTGTGGAGACAGTATGACGATGAGAGTGTGTGCAGTGAGTGTGATGGAGTGAGTGTGTAGAGTGAGTGTATGGCGTGAGCATGTGGAGTGAGTGTGACCGAGTGAGTGTGATGGAGTGAGTATGAAGGAGTGACAGTGACAGAGTGACTGTATGGAGTGAGTGTATGGAGTGAGTGTGTGGAGTGAAGGTGACGAAGTGAGTGTGAAGGAGTGATAGTGTGGAGTGAATGTGTGGAGTGAGTGTGCGCAGTGAGTGTGTGGAGTGAGTGTGATGGAGTGTCTGTGTGGAGTGAGTGTGGGGTGAGTATGTGCAGTGAGCGTGTGGAGTGAGTGTGTGCAGCGAGTGTGTGCAGTGAGTGTAACGGGTGTGGAGTGGGTGTATGGAGTGAGTGTGTGGAGTGAGTGTGTGGAGTGAGTGTGATGGAGTGAGTGTGTGGAGTGAGTGTGATGGAGTGAGTGTGTGTAGTGAGTGTGTGGAGTGAGTGTGATGGAGTGAGTGTGTGGAGTGAGTGTGATGGAGTTAGTGTGTGGAGTGAGTGTGATGGAGTGAGTGTGTGTAGTGAGTGTGTGGAGTGAGTTTGACGGAATGAGTGAGACTGAGTAAGTGTGTGGAGTGAGTGTGACGGAGTGAATGTGTGGAGTGAGTGTGTGGAGTGAGTGCGATGAGTGAGTGTGACGAAGTGCGTGTGACGGAGTGATAGTGTGGGGTGAGTGTGTGGAGTGAGGTGTGCAGTGAGTGTGACGGAGTGAGTGTGTGGAGTGAGTGTGTGGAGTGAGTGTGTGGAGTGAGTGTGACGGAGTGAGTGTGAAGGAATGAGTGTGTTGAGGGAGTGTGCAGAGTGAGTGCATGGAGTGAGTGTGTGGACTGACTGTGACAGAGAGAGCGTGAGGAGTCAGTCTGATGGAGTGAGTATGACAGAGTGAGTGCGGAGAGAATGTGTAGATTGAGTGTGATGAAGTGAATGTGTGGCGTGAATGTGAGGGAGTGAGTCTGAGGGAGTGAGTGTGACGGAATGAGTGTGACGGAGTGTGTATGTCGAGTGTGTGTGATAGAGTGAGTGTGACTGAGTGAGTGTGATGAAGTGAGTGTGATGGTGTGAGTATGAAGGAGTCAATGTGCTGAGTGAGTGTGTGGAGTGAGTGTGTGGAATGTGTGTGGATTGACTGACGAAGTGAGTGTGATGGTGTGAGTATGAAGGAGTCAATGTGCTGAGTGAGTGTGTGGAGTGAGTGTGTGGAGTGAGTGTGTGGATTGACTGACGAAGTGAGTGTGATGGTGTGAGTCTGACTGAGTGAGTGTGATGCAGTTAGAGTGGAGTGAGTGTGTGGAGTGAGCTTGTACAGTGAGTGGGACCAAGTGAGTGTGATGGAGTGAGTGTGTGGAATGAGCGTTTGTGCTGAGTGTGTGGAGTGAGTCTGACGGAGTGAGTGTTACGAAGTGAGTGTGACGGATTGAGTGTGATGACGTGAGCATGAAAGAGTGAGTGTGATGCAGTGAGTTTGACGCAGTGAGTTTGTGGATTGAGTGTGTGGAGACAGTGTGACGATGAGAGTGTGTGCAGTGAGTGTGATGGAGTGAGTGTGTAGAGTGAGTGTATGGCGTGAGCATGTGGAGTGAGTGTGACCGAGTGAGTGTGATGGAGTGAGTATGAAGGAGTGACAGTGACAGAGTGACTGTGATGGAGTGAGTGTATGGAGTGAGTGTGTGGAGTGAAGGTGACGAAGTGAGTGTGAAGGAGTGATAGTGTGGAGTGAATGTGTGGAGTGAGTGTGCGCAGTGAGTGTGTGGAGTGAGTGTGATGGAGTGTCTGTGTGGAGTGAGTGTGGGGTGAGTATGTGCAGTGAGCGTGTGGAGTGAGTGTGTGCAGCGAGTGTGTGCAGTGAGTGTAACGGGTGTGGAGTGGGTGTATGGAGTGAGTGTGTGGAGTGAAGGTGACGAAGTGAGTGTGAAGGAGTGATAGTGTGGAGTGAATGTGTGGAGTGAGTGTGCGCAGTAAGTGTGTGGAGTGAGTGTGTGTAGTGAGTGTGTGGAGTGAGTTTGACCGAATGAGTGAGACTGAGTAAGTGTGTGGAGTGAGTGTGACGGAGTGAATGTGTGGAGTGAGTGTGTGGAGTGAGTGCGATGAGTGAGTGTGACGAAGTGCGTGTGACAGAGTGATAGTGTGGGGTGAGTGTGTGGAGTGAGTGTGTGCAGTGAGTGTGACGGAGTGAGTGTGTGGAATGACTGTGATGCAGTGAGTGTGTGAAGTGAGTGTGAACGAATGAGTGTGATGGAGTGCGTGTGTGGAGTGAGTGTGTGGAGTGAGTGTAACGGAGTGCGTGTGACGGAGTGAGTATGTGTAATGAGTGTGATGGAGTGAGTGTGTGGTGTGAGTGTGTGGAATGAGTCTATGGAGTGAGTGTGACAGTGAGTGTGTTGGTGTGAGTGTGATGGCGTGAGTGTGTGGAGGATGTTTGTGGAGTGAGTGTGCGGAGTGAGTGTGTGGAGTGAGTGTGATTGAGTGCGTGTGTGACGTGAGTATGGGGAGTGATGGAGTGAATGTGTGAACTAAGTGTGTGGAGTGAGTGTGATGGAGTGAGTGTGTGGAGTGATTGTGTGACGTGAGTGTGACTGAGTGAGTGTGTGGAGTGATTGTGACAGAGTGAGTGTGTGGAGTGAGTGTGATGGAGTTATTGTATGGAGTGAGTGTGCGGAGCGAGTGTGTGGAGTGAGTGTGTGGAGTGAGTGTTTGCAGTGAGTGTGATGTATTGAGTGTGAGGAGCGAGTGTGTGGGGTGAGCATCATGAAGTGAGTGTGTGGAGTGATTGTGTGGAGTGAGTGTGCGGAGTGAGTGTGTGGAGTGAGTGTTTGCAGTGAGTGTGATGTATTGAGTGTGAGGAGCGAGTGTGTGGGGTGAGTGTGATGAAATGAGTGTGTGGATTGAGTGTGTGCTGTGAGTGTGTGGAGTGAGTCTGATGGAGTGAGTGTGTGCAGTGAGTGTTTGGATTGAGTGTGACGGAGTGAGAGTGTGGAGTGAGTATGTGCATTGAGTGTGTGCAATGAGTGAGTGGAGTGAGTCTGACCAAGTGAGTGTGTGGCGTGAGTATGTGGAGTGAGTGTGATGGAGTTAGTGTGTGGAGTGAGTGTGTGGAGTAAGTGTGACGGAGTGAGAGTGTGTAATGAGTGTGATGGAGTGAGTGTGTGGCGTGAGTGTGTGGAATGAGTGTGTGGAGTGATTGTGACAGTGAGTGTGTCAGTGTGAGTGTGATGGAATGAGTGTGTGGAGGGTGTGTGTGGAGTGAGTGTGACGGAGTGAGTGTGATGAGTGAGTGTGACGGAGTGAGTGTTTGGAGTGAGTGTGACGGAGTGAATGTGATGGAGTGAGTGTGTGCAGTGAGTCTAATGGAGTGAGTGTGTGGAGAGTGTGTGTGGAGTGAGTAGGTGCAGTGAGTGTGATGGAGTGAGTGTTTGGAGTGTGTTTGTGGATTGAGTGTGACAGAGTGAGTGTGTGGAATGAGTGTGACAGAGTGAGTGTGTGTGGTGAGTATGACGGAGTGTGTTTGTGCAGTGAGTGTGACGGAGTGAGTGTGGCCGAGTGAGTGTGTTGAGTGAGTGTAACGCAGTGAGTGTGACTTAGTGAGTATATGCAGTGAGTGTGATGGAGTGAGTGTGTGGAATGACTGTGTGGAGTGAGTGTGTGGAGTGTTTGTGATGGCATGAGTGTGTGGAGTGAGTGTGTGGAGTGAGTGTGTGAAGTGAGTGTGATGGAGTGAGTGTGAAGGAATGAGTGTGTTGAGGGAGTGTGCAGAGTGAGTGCATGGAGTGAGTGTGTGGACTGACTGTGACAGAGAGAGCGTGAGGAGTCAGTCTGATGGAGTGAGTATGACAGAGTGAGTGTGATGAGTGAGTGTGACGGAGTGAGTGTTTGGAGTGAGTGTGACGGAGTGAATGTGATGGAGTGAGTGTGTGCAGTGAGTCTAATGGAGTGAGTGTGTGGAGAGTGTGTGTGGAGTGAGTATGTGCAGTGAGTGTGACAGAGTGAATGTCTGGAGTGAGTGTGTGATGTGAATGTGTGAAGTGAGTGTGACGGAGTGAGTGTTTGGAGTGAGTGTGTGCAGTGAGTGTGACAGAGTGAGTGTGTGGAATGAGTGTGACAGAGTGAGTGTGTGTGGTGAGTATGACGGAGTGTGTTTGTGCAGTGAGTTTGACGGAGTGAGTGTGGCCGAGTGAGTGTGTGGAGTGAGTGTAACGCAGTGAGTGTGACTTAGTGAGTATGTGCAGTGAGTGTGATGGAGTGAGTGTGTGGAATGACTGTGTGGAGTGAGTGTGTGGAGTGTTTGTGATGGCATGAGTGTGTGGAGTGAGTGTGTGGAGTGAGTGTGTGGAGTGAGTGTGATGGAGTGAGTGTGAAGGAATGAGTGTGTTGAGGGAGTGTGCAGAGTGAGTGCATGGAGTGAGTGTGTGGACTGACTGTGACAGAGAGAGCGTGAGGAGTCAGTCTGATGGAGTGAGTATGACAGAGTGAGTGCGGAGAGAATGTGTAGATTGAGTGTGATGAAGTGAATGTGTGGCGTGAATGTGAGGGAGTGAGTCTGAGGGAGTGAGTGTGACGGAATGATTGTGACGGAGTGAGTATGTCGAGTGTGTGTGATAGAGTGAGTGTGACTGAGTGAGTGTGATGAAGTGAGTGTGATGGTGTGAGTATGAAGGAGTCAATGTGCTGAGTGAGTGTGTGGAGTGAGTGTGTGGAATGTGTGTGGATTGACTGACGAAGTGAGTGTCATGGTGTGAGTATGAAGGAGTCAGTGTGCTGAGTGAGTGTGTGGAGTGAGTGTGTGGAATGTGTGTGGATTGATTGACGAAGTGAGTGTGAGGTGTGAGTCTGACTGAGTGAGTGTGATGCAGTTGGAGTGGAGTGAGTGTGTGGAGTGAGTTTGTACAGTGAGTGGGACCAAGTGAGTGTGATGGAGTGAGTGTGTGGAATGAGTGTTTGTGCTGAGTGTGTGGAGTGAGTCTGACGGAGTGAGTGTTACGAAGTGAGTGTGACGGATTGAGTGTGATGACGTGAGCATGAAAGAGTGAGTGTGAAAGAGTGAATGTGATGCAGTGAGTTTGACGCAGTGAGTTTGTGGATTGAGTGTGTGGAGACAGTGTGACGATGAGAGTGTGTGCAGTGAGTGTGATGGAGTGAGTGTGTAGAGTGAGTGTATGGCGTGAGCATGTGGAGTGAGTGTGACCGAGTGAGTGTGATGGAGTGAGTATGAAGGAGTGACAGTGACAGAGTGACTGTGATGGAGTGAGTGTATGGAGTGAGTGTGTGGAGTGAAGGTGACGAAGTGAGTGTGAAGGAGTGATAGTGTGGATTGAATGTGTGGAGTGAGTGTGCGCAGTGAGTGTGTGGAGTGAGTGTGATGGAGTGTCTGTGTGGAGTGAGTGTGGGGTGAGTATGTGCAGTGAGCGTGTGGAGTGAGTGTGTGCAGCGAGTGTGTGCAGTGAGTGTAACGGGTGTGGAGTGGGTGTATGGAGTGAGTGTGTGGAGTGAGTGTGTGGAGTGAGTGTGATGGAGTGAGTGTGTGGAGTGAGTGTGATGGAGTGAGTGTGTGTAGTGAGTGTGTTGAGTGAGTGTGATGGAGTGAGTGTGTGGAGTGAGTGTGATGGAGTGAGTGTGTGGAGTGAGTGTGATGGAGTGAGTGTGTGTAGTGAGTGTGTGGAGTGAGTTTGACGGAATGAGTGAGACTGAGTAAGTGTGTGGAGTGAGTGTGTGTAGTGAGTGTGTTGAGTGAGTGTGATGGAGTGAGTGTGTGGAGTGAGTGTGATGGAGTGAGTGTGTGGAGTGAGTGTGATGGAGTGAGTGTGTGTAGTGAGTGTGTGGAGTGAGTTTGACGGAATGAGTGAGACTGAGTAAGTGTGTGGAGTGAGTGTGACGGAGTGAATGTGTGGAGTGAGTGTGTGGAGTGAGTGCGATGAGTGAGTGTGACGAAGTGCGTGTGACGGAGTGATAGTGTGGGGTGAGTGTGTGGAGTGAGTGTGTGCAGTGAGTGTGACGGAGTGAGTGTGTGGAGTGAGTGTGTGGAGTGAGTGTGTGGAGTGAGTGTGACGGAGTGAGTGTGAAGGAATGAGTGTGTTGAGGGAGTGTGCAGAGTGAGTGCATGGAGTGAGTGTGTGTACTGACTGTGACAGATAGAGCGTGAGGAGTCAGTCTGATGGAGTGAGTATGACAGAGTGAGTGCGGAGAGAATGTGTAGATTGAGTGTGATGAAGTGAATGTGTGGCGTGAATGTGAGGGAGTGAGTCTGAGGGAGTGAGTGTGACGGAATGAGTGTGACGGAGTGAGTATGTCCAGTGTGTGTGATAGAGTGAGTGTGACTGAGTGAGTGTGATGAAGTGAGTGTGATGGTGTGAGTATGAAGGAGTCAATGTGCTGAGTGAGTGTGTGGAGTGAGTGTGTGGAATGTGTGTGGATTGACTGACGAAGTGAGTGTGATGGTGTCAGTCTGACTGAGTGAGTGTGATGCAGTTAGAGTGGAGTGAGTGTGTGGAGTGAGCTTGTACAGTGAGTGGGACCAAGTGAGTGTGATGGAGTGAGTGTGTGGAATGAGTGTTTGTGCTGAGTGTGTGGAGTGAGTCTGACGGAGTGAGTGTTACGAAGTGAGTGTGACGGATTGAGTGTGATGACGTGAGCATGAAAGAGTGAGTGTGAAAGAGTGAATGTGATGCAGTGAGTTTGACGCAGTGAGTTTGTGGATTGAGTGTGTGGAGACAGTGTGACGATGAGAGTGTGTGCAGTGAGTGTGATGGAGTGAGTGTGTAGAGTGAGTGTATGGCGTGAGCATGTGGAGTGAGTGTGACCGAGTGAGTGTGATGGAGTGAGTATGAAGGAGTGACAGTGACAGAGTGACTGTGATGGAGTGAGTGTATGGAGTGAGTGTGTGGAGTGAAGGTGACGAAGTGAGTGTGAAGGAGTGATAGTGTGGAGTGAATGTGTGGAGTGAGTGTGCGCAGTGAGTGTGTGGAGTGAGTGTGATGGAGTGTCTGTGTGGAGTGAGTGTGGGGTGAGTATGTGCAGTGAGCGTGTGGAGTGAGTGTGTGCAGTGAGTGTGTGCAATGAGTGTAACGGGTGTGGAGTGGGTGTATGGAGTGAGTGTGTGGAGTGAGTGTGTGGAGTGAGTGTGTGGAGTGAGTGTGATGGAGTGAGTGTGTGGAGTGAGTGTGATGGAGTGAGTGTGTGCAGTGAGTGTGTGGAGTGAGTTTGACGGAATGAGTGAGACTGAGTAAGTGTGTGGAGTGAGTGTGACGGAGTGAATGTGTGGAGTGAGTGTGTGGAGTGAGTGCGATGAGTGAGTGTGACGAAGTGCGTGTGACGGAGTGATAGTGTGGGGTGAGTGTGTGGAGTGAGTGTGTGCAGTGAGTGTGACGGAGTGAGTGTGTGGAATGACTGTGATGCAGTGAGTGTGTGAAGTGAGTGTGAACGAATGAGTTTGATGGAGTGCGTGTGTGGAGTGAGTGTGTGGAGTGAGTGTGTGGAGTGAGTATGTGGAGTGAGTGTGATGGAGTGAGTGTGTGGAGTGAGTGTGTGGAGTGAGTGTGTGGAGTGAGTGTGATGGAGTGAGTGTGTGGAGTGAGTGTGATGGAGTGAGTGTGTGTAGTGAGTGTGTGGAGTGAGTTTGACGTAATGAGTGAGACTGAGTAAGTGTGTGCAGTGAGTGTGACGGAGTGAATGTGTGGAGTGAGTGTGTGGAGTGAGTGTGATGAGTGAGTGTGACGAAGTGTATGTGACGTAGTGATAGTGTGGAGTGAGTGTGTGGAGTGAGTGTGTGCAGTGAGTGTGACGGAGTGAGTGTGTGGAATGACTGTGATGCAGTGAGTGTGTGGAGTGAGTGTGAACGAATGAGTGTGATGGAGTGCGTGTGTGGATTGAGTGTGTGGAGTGAGTGTGTCGAGTGAGTGTGTGGAGTGAGTATGTGGAGTGAGTGTGATGGAGTGTTTGTGTAGAGTGAGTGTGATGGTGTGAGTGTGTGGAGTGAGGGTGTAGAGTGAGTGTGAGGAGTGAGTATGTGGAGTGAGTGTGATGGAGTGTTTGTGTGGAGTGAGTGTGATGGAGTGTTTGTGTGGAGTGAGTGTGATGGAGTGTTTGTGTGGAGTGAGTGTGATGGTGTGAGTGTGTGGAGTGAGTGTGTGGATTGAGTGTGTGGAGTGAGTGTGTGGAGTGAGTGTGATGGAGTGTTTGTGTGGAGTGAGTGTGATGGTGTGAGTGTGTGGAGTGAGGGTGTAGAGTGAGTGTGTGGAGTGAGTGTGTGGAGTGAGTGAGATGGAGTGAGTGTGTGGAGTGAGTTTGTGGAGTGACTGTCAAAGAGTGAGTGTGTGAAGTGAATGTGATGGAGTGAGTATGATGCGTGAGTGTGACGGATTGAGCGTGATAGCGTGAGTGTGGATTAAGCGTCTGGATTGAGTGTGACTGTGTGAGTGTGTGGAGTGAGTGTGATGGAATGAGTGTGAGGCAGTGAGTGTGATGGAGTGAGTTTGAAGGAGTGAGCGTGAGGGAGTGAGTGTGATGAAGTGAGTGTGATGCAGTGAGTGTGCAGAGTGATTGTGATGGAGTGAGTGTGTGGAGTGAGTTTGTACAGTGAGTGTGACCGAGTGAAGGTGATGGAGTGCGTATGAAGGATTGAGTGTGATGGAGTGGTTGTGAAGGTGTAAGTGCGTGGAGTGCGCGTGTGGAGTGAGTGTGATGGAGCGAGGGTGATCGAGTGACTTTGTGGAGTGAGTGTTTGGAGTGAGTGTGATGGAGTGAGTGTTAAGGAGTGAGTGTGACGGAGTGAATGTGAGGCAGTGTGTGTGGCGCAGTGAGTTTGTGGAGTGAGTGTGTGGAGTGAGTGTGACGGGTTTGGAGTGAGTGTATGGAGTGAGTGTGTGGAGTGAAGGTGACGAAGTGAGTGTGAAGGAGTGATAGTGTGGAGTGAATGTGTGGAGTGAGTGTGCGCAGTGAGTGTGTGGAGTGAGTGTGATGGAGTGTCTGTGTGGAGTGAGTGTGGGGTGAGTATGTGCAGTGAGCGTGTGGAGTGAGTGTGTGCAGCGAGTGTGTGCAATGAGTGTAACGGGTGTGGAGTGGGTGTATGGAGTGAGTGTGTGGAGTGAGTGTGTGGAGTGAGTGTGTGGAGTGAGTGTGATGGAGTGAGTGTGTGGAGTGAGTGTGATGGAGTGAGTGTGTGTAGTGAGTGTGTGGAGTGAGTTTGACGGAATGAGTGAGACTGAGTAAGTGTGTGGAGTGAGTGTGACGGAGTGAATGTGTGGAGTGAGTGTGTGGAGTGAGTGTGATGAGTGAGTGTGACGAAGTGTGTGTGACGTAGTGATAGTGTGGAGTGAGTGTGTGGAGTGAATGTGTGCAGTGAGTGTGATGGAGTGAGTGTGTGGAATGACTGTGATGCAGTGAGTGTGTGGAGTGAGTGTGAACGAATGAGTGTGATGGAGTGCGTGTGTGGATTGAGTGTGTGGAGTGAGTGTGTCGAGTGAGTGTGTGGAGTGAGTATGTGGAGTGAGTGTGATGGAGTGTTTGTGTAGAGTGAGTGTGATGGTGTGAGTGTGTGGAGTGAGGGTGTAGAGTGAGTGTGAGGAGTGAGTATGTGGAGTGAGTGTGATGGAGTGTTTGTGTGGAGTGAGTGTGATGGAGTGTTTGTGTGGAGTGAGTGTGATGGAGTGTTTGTGTGGAGTGAGTGTGATGGTGTGAGTGTGTGGAGTGAGTGTGTGGATTGAGTGTGTGGAGTGAGTGTGTGGAGTGAGTGTGATGGAGTGTTTGTGTGGAGTGAGTGTGATGGTGTGAGTGTGTGGAGTGAGGGTGTAGAGTGAGTGTGTGGAGTGAGTGTGTGGAGTGAGTGAGATGGAGTGAGTGTGTGGAGTGAGTTTGTGGAGTGACTGTCAAAGAGTGAGTGTGTGAAGTGAATGTGATGGAGTGAGTATGATGCGTGAGTGTGACGGATTGAGCGTGATAGCGTGAGTGTGGATTAAGCGTCTGGATTGAGTGTGACTGTGTGAGTGTGTGGAGTGAGTGTGTGGAGTGAGTGTGATGGAATGAGTGTGAGGCAGTGAGTGTGATGGAGTGAGTTTGAAGGAGTGAGCGTGAGGGAGTGAGTGTGATGAAGTGAGTGTGATGCAGTGAGTGTGCAGAGTGATTGTGATGGAGTGAGTGTGTGGAGTGAGTTTGTACAGTGAGTGTGACCGAGTGAAGGTGATGGAGTGCGTATGAAGGATTGAGTGTGATGGAGTGGTTGTGAAGGTGTAAGTGCGTGGAGTGCGTGTGTGGAGTGAGTGTGATGGAGCGAGGGTGATCGAGTGACTTTGTGGAGTGAGTGTTTGGAGTGAGTGTGATGGAGTGAGTGTTAAGGAGTGAGTGTGACGGAGTGAATGTGAGGCAGTGTGTGTGGCGCAGTGAGTTTGTGGAGTGAGTGTGTGGAGTGAGTGTGACGGGTTTGGAGTGAGTGTATGGAGTGAGTGTGTGGAGTGAAGGTGACGAAGTGAGTGTGAAGGAGTGATAGTGTGGAGTGAATGTGTGGAGTGAGTGTGCGCAGTGAGTGTGTGGAGTGAGTGTGATGGAGTGTCTGTGTGGAGTGAGTGTGGGGTGAGTATGTGCAGTGAGCGTGTGGAGTGAGTGTGTGCAGCGAGTGTGTGCAATGAGTGTAACGGGTGTGGAGTGGGTGTATGGAGTGAGTGTGTGGAGTGAGTGTGTGGAGTGAGTGTGTGGAGTGAGTGTGATGGAGTGAGTGTGTGGAGTGAGTGTGATGGAGTGAGTGTGTGTAGTGAGTGTGTGGAGTGAGTTTGACGGAATGAGTGAGACTGAGTAAGTGTGTGGAGTGAGTGTGACGGAGTGAATGTGTGGAGTGAGTGTGTGGAGTGAGTGTGATGAGTGAGTGTGACGAAGTGTGTGTGACGTAGTGATAGTGTGGAGTGAGTGTGTGGAGTGAATGTGTGCAGTGAGTGTGATGGAGTGAGTGTGTGGAATGACTGTGATGCAGTGAGTGTGTGGAGTGAGTGTGAACGAATGAGTGTGATGGAGTGCGTGTGTGGATTGAGTGTGTGGAGTGAGTGTGTCGAGTGAGTGTGTGGAGTGAGTATGTGGAGTGAGTGTGATGGAGTGTTTGTGTAGAGTGAGTGTGATGGTGTGAGTGTGTGGAGTGAGGGTGTAGAGTGAGTGTGAGGAGTGAGTATGTGGAGTGAGTGTGATGGAGTGTTTGTGTGGAGTGAGTGTGATGGAGTGTTTGTGTGGAGTGAGTGTGATGGAGTGTTTGTGTGGAGTGAGTGTGATGGTGTGAGTGTGTGGAGTGAGTGTGTGGATTGAGTGTGTGGAGTGAGTGTGTGGAGTGAGTGTGATGGAGTGTTTGTGTGGAGTGAGTGTGATGGTGTGAGTGTGTGGAGTGAGGGTGTAGTGTGAGTGTGTGGAGTGAGTGTGTGGAGTGAGTGAGATGGAGTGAGTGTGTGGAGTGAGTTTGTGGAGTGACTGTCAAAGAGTGAGTGTGTGAAGTGAATGTGATGGAGTGAGTATGATGCGTGAGTGTGACGGATTGAGCGTGATAGCGTGAGTGTGGATTAAGCGTCTGGATTGAGTGTGACTGTGTGAGTGTGTGGAGTGAGTGTGTGGAGTGAGTGTGTTGGAATGAGTGTGAGGCAGTGAGTGTGATGGAGTGAGTTTGAAGGAGTGAGCGTGAGGGAGTGAGTGTGATGAAGTGAGTGTGATGCAGTGAGTGTGTAGAGTGATTGTGATGGAGTGAGTGTGTGGAGTGAGTTTGTACAGTGAGTGTGACCGAGTGAAGGTGATGGAGTGCGTATGAAGGATTGAGTGTGATGGAGTGGTTGTGAAGGAGTAAGTGCGTGGAGTGCGCGTGTGGAGTGAGTGTGATGGAGCGAGGGTGATCGAGTGACTTTGTGGAGTGAGTGTTTGGAGTGAGTGTGATGGAGTGAGTGTTAAGGAGTGAGTGTGACGGAGTGAATGTGAGGCAGTGTGTGTGGCGCAGTGAGTTTGTGGAGTGAGTGTGTGGAGTGAGTGTGACGGGTTTGGAGTGAGTGTATGGAGTGAGTGTGTGGATTGAGTGTGTGCAGTGCGTGGAGTGAGTGTGTGGAGTAAGTCTGATGGAGTGAGTGTGTGCAGTGAGTGTTTGGATTGAGTGTGACGGAGTGAGAGTGTGGAGTGATTGTGTGAAGTCAATGTGTGGAGCCAGTTTGTGGAGTGTGTGTGTGCAGTGAGTGTGTGGAGTGAGTGTGTGGAGTGAGTGTGATGGAGTGAGTGTGTGCAATGAGCGTGATGGAGTGAGTGTGTGGCGTGAGTGTGTGGAATGAGTGTGTAGAGTGATTGTGACAGTGAGTGTGTCGGTGTGAGTGTGATGGAGTGAGTGTGTGGAGTGTGTGTGTGGAGTGAGTGTTTGGAGTGAGTGTGATGGAGTGAATGTGATGGAGTGAGTGTGTGCAGTGAGTCTAATGGAGTGAGTGTGTGGAGTGTGTGTGACGGAGTGAATGTGATGGAGTGAGTGTGTGCAGTGAGTCTAATGGAGTGAGTGTCTGTAGCGTGTGTGTGGAGTGAGTATGTGCAGTAAGTGTGACGGAGTGAATGTCTGGAGTGAGTGTGTGATGTGAATGTGTGCAGTGAGTGTGATGGAGTGAGTGTGTGGAGTGTGTTTGTGGATTGAGTGTGACAGAGTGAGTGTGTGGAATGCGTGTGACAGAGTGAGTGTGTGGAGTGAGTGTGTGGAGTGAGTGTGATGGAGTGTGTTTTTGCAGTGAGTGTGACGGAGTGAGTATGGCCGAGTGAGTGTGTGGAGTGAGTGTAACGGAGTGAGTGTGACGGAGTGAGTATGTGTAATGAGTGTGATTGAGTGAGTGTGTGGCGTGAGTGTGTGGAGGATGTTTGTGGAGTGAGTGTGCGGAGTGAGTGTGTGGAGTGAGTGTGATTGAGTGCGTGTGTGACGTGAGTATGGGGAGTGATGGAGTGAATGTGTGAACTAAGTGTGTGGAGTGAGTGTGATGGAGTGAGTGTATGGAGTGATTGTGTGGCGTGAGTGTGACTGAGTGAGTGTGTGGAGTGATTGTGACAGAGTGAGTGTGTGGAGTGAGTGTGATGGAGTTATTGTGTGGAGTGAGTGTGCGGAGCGAGTGTGTGGAGTGAGTGTGTGGAGTGAGTGTTTGCAGTGAGTGTGATGTATTGAGTGTGAGGAGCGAGTGTGTGGGGTGAGCGTCATGAAGTGAGTGTGTGGAGTGATTGTGTGGAGTGAGTGTGCGGAGTGAGTGTGTGGAGTGAGTGTTTGCAGTGAGTGTGATGTATTGAGTGTGAGGAGTGAGTGTGTGGGGTGAGTGTGATGAAATGAGTGTGTGGATTGAGTGTGTGCTGTGAGTGTGTGGAGTGAGTCTGATGGAGTGAGTGTGTGCAGTGAGTGTTTGGATTGAGTGTGACGGAGTGAGAGTGTGGAGTGAGTATGTGCATTGAGTGTGTGCAATGAGTGAGTGGAGTGAGTGTGACCAAGTGAGTGTGTAGCGTGAGTATGTGGAGTGAGTGTGATGGAGTTAGTGTGTGGAGTGAGTGTGTGGAGTAAGTGTGACGGAGTGAGAGTGTGTAATGAGTGTGATGGAGTGAGTGTGTGGCGTGAGTGTGTGGAGGGTGTGTGTGGAGTGAGTGTGACGGAGTGAGTGTGATGAGTGAGTGTGACGGCGTGAGTGTTTGGAGTGAGTGTGACGGAGTGAATGTGATGGAGTGAGTGTGTGCAGTGAGTCTAATGGAGTGAGTGTGTGGAGAGTGTGTGTGGAGTGAGTATGTGCAGTGAGTGTGACAGAGTGAATGTCTGGAGTGAGTGTGTGATGTGAATGTGTGAAGTGAGCGTGACGGAGTGAGTGTTTGGAGTGAGTGTGTGCAGTGAGTGTGATGGAGTGAGTGTTTGGAGTGTGTTTGTGGATTGAGTGTGACAGAGTGAGTGTGTGGAATGAGTGTGACAGAGTGAGTGTGTGTGGTGAGTATGACGGAGTGTGTTTGTGCAGTGAGTGTGACGGAGTGAGTGTGGCCGAGTGAGTGTGTGGAGTGAGTGTAACGCAGTGAGTGTGACTTAGTGAGTATGTGCAGTGAGTGTGATGGAGTGAGTGTGTGGAATGACTGTGTGGAGTGAGTGTGTGGAGTGTTTGTGATGGCATGAGTGTGTGGAGTGAGTGTGTGGAGTGAGTGTGTGGAGTGAGTGTGATGGAGTGAGTGTGAAGGAATGAGTGTGTTGAGGGAGTGTGCAGAGTGAGTGCATGGAGTGAGTGTGTGGAATGAGTGTGATTGAGTGCGTGTGTGACGTGAGTATGTGGAGTGAGTGTCTGGAATGAGTATGTGGATTGAGTGTGTGCAGTTATTGTGTGGAGTGAATGTGTGGAGTGAATGTGTGGAGTGAGTCTGATGGAGTGAGTGTGTGCAGTGAGTGTTTGGATTGAGTGTGACGGAGTGAGAGTGTGGACTGAGTATATGGAGTGAGTGTGATGGAGTGAGTGTGTGGAGTGAGTGTGTGGAGAGAGTGTGTGGAGTGATTGTGATGGAGTGAGTGTTTGGATTGAGTGTGATGGAGTGAATGTGTGGAGTGAGTGTGTGGAATGAGTTTGTGGAGTGAGTGTGACAGTGAGTGTGCCCCTGTGAGTGTGATGGTGTGAGTGTGTGGAATGAGTGTGTGGAGTGAGTGTGATGGAGTGAGTGTGACGAGTGTGTGTGACGGAGTGAGTGTGTGGAGTGCGTGTGATGGAGTGAATGTGTCCGAGTGAGTGTGTGCAGTGAGTCTCATGGAGTCAGTGAGTGGAGTGTGTGTGTGGAGTGAGTATTTGCAGTGAGTGTGGCGGAGTGAGTGCCTGGAGTGAGTGTGACGGAGTGAGTGTGACGGAGTGAGTGTTTGGAGTGAGTGTGTGCAGTGAATGTGTGGAGTGAGTGTGATGGACTGAGTGTGTGCAGTGTGTGTTTGGATTGAGTGTGATGGAGTGAGTGTGTGGAGTGAGTATGTGGAGTGAGTCTGATGGAATGAGTGTGTGGAGTGAGTGTGTGGAGTAAGTGCGACGGATTGAGTATGTGGAATGAGTGTGATGGAGTGAGTGTGTGGAATAAGTGTGACAGTGAGTGTGTCGGTGTGAGTGTGATGGAATGATTGTGTGGAATGAGTGTGTGGAGTGAGAGTGTCGGTGTGAGTGTGATGGAGTGAGTGTGTGGAGGGTGTGTGTGGAGTGAGTCTGACGAGTGGTTGTGACGGAGTGAGTGTGTGGAGTGAGTGTGACGGAGTGAATGTGACGGAGTGAGTGTGTGGAGTGAGTGTGTGGAGTGAGTGTGATGGAGTGAGTGTGTGGAGTGAGTGTGTGGAATGAGTTTGTGGAGTGAGTGTGACAGTGAGTGTGTTGGTGTGAGTGTGATGGAGTGAGTGTGTGAAATGAGTGTGTGGAGTGAGTGTGACGGAGTGAGTTTGACGAGTGGGTGTGACGGAGTGAGTGTGTGGAGTGAGTTTGACGAGTGAGTGTGACGGAGTGAGTGTGTGGAGTGAGTTTGACGAGTGAGTGTGGCGGAGTGAGTGTGTGGAGTGAGTTTGACGAGTGAGTGTGACGGAGTGAGTGTGTGGAGTGAGTTTGACGAGTGAGTGTGACAGAGTGAGTGTGTGCAGTGAGTCTAATGGAGTGAGTGTGTGGAGTGTGTGTGTGGAGTGAGTTTTTGCAGTGAGTGTGACGGAGTGAGTGCCTGGAGTGAGTGTGACGGATGTGAGTGTGTGAAGTGAGTGTGACGGAGTGAGTGTGATGGAGTGAGTGTTTGGAGTGAGTGTGTGCAGTGAGTGTGACGGAGTGAGTGTGTGGAGTGTCTTTGTGGATTGAGTGTGACAGAGTGAGTGTGTGGAATGAATGTGACAGAGTGAGTGTGTGGAGTGAGTGTGACAGAGTGAGTTTGAGCAGTGAGTGTGACGGAGTGAGTGTGGCCGAGTGAGTGTGTGGAGTGAGTGTAATGGAGTGAGTGTGTCGAGTGAGTGTGCGAAGTGAGTGTGTGGGGTGTTTGTGAAGAAGTGAGTGTGAGGTGTCAGACTGACTGAGTGTGTGTGACGCAGTCAGAGAGGAGTGAATGTGTGGAGTGAGTGTGATGGAGTGAGTGTGAGGGAGTGAGTGTGTGGTGTGAGTGTGATGGAGTGAGTGTGTGCAGTGAGTGTGTGGAGTGAGTGTGTTGTGTGCGTTTGTGGAGTGAGTGTGATGGAGTGGGTATGTGGAATGAGTGTTTGGAGTGAGTGTAATGGAGTGAGTGTGACAGAATGAGTGTGTGGAGTGTGTGTGACGGAGTGAGTGTGTGGAGTGATTGTGTGGAGTCAGTGTGTGGAGTGAGTGTGACTGAGTGAGTGTTGCGTGATTGTGTGGAGTCAGTGTGTGGAGTGAGTGTGACTGAGTGAGTGTGTGGAGTGATTGTGTGGAGTCAGTGTGTGGAGTCAGTGTGTGGTGTGAGAGTTTACAGTCAGTGTGTGGAATGAGTGTGTGGAGTGAGTGTGATGGAATGAGTGTGTACAGTGAGTGTTTTAATTGAGTGTGATGGAGTGAGCGTATGGAGTGAGTATGTGGGGTTAGTGTGATGAAGTGAGTATGTGGAGTGAGTGTGTGGAGTAAGTGTGACCGTGAGAGTGACAGTGTGAGTGTGATGGAGTGAATGTGTGGAGTGAGTGTGTGGAGTGAGTGTGATGGAGTGCATGTAATGGAGTGAGTGTGTGGAGTGAGTGTGTGGAGTCAGTTTGTGCAGTGAGTGTGACAGAGTGAGTGTGTGAAGTGTGTTTTTGGATTGAGTGTGAGGGAGTATGTGTGTAGCATGAGTGTGACAGAGTACGTGTGTGGAGTGAGTGTGACGGAGTGAGTTTGTACAGTGAGTATGACCGAGTGAGTGTGTGGAGTGAATGTAACCGAGTGAGTGTGACAGAGTGAGTGTGTGCAGTGTGTGTGATGGAATTAGTGTGAGGAGTGAGCGTGTGGAGTGAGTGTGCGGAATGTTTGTGATGGAGTGAGTCTGTGCAGTGAATGTGACAGAGTGAGTGTGTGCAGTGTAACGGAGTGAATGTGATGGAATGAATGTGCGCATTGAGTTTGTGGAGTCAGTGTGTCGGTGTGAGTGTGATGGAGTGAGTGTGTGGAGGGTGTGTGTGGAGTGAGTGTGTCGGTGTGAGTGTGATGGAGTGAGTGTGTGGAGGGTGTGTGTGGAGTGAGTGTGACGGAGTGACTGTGACGAGTGAGTGTGACGGAGTGAGTGTGTGGAGTGAGTGTGACGGAGTGAATGTGACGGAGTGAGTGTGTGCAGTGAGTCTAATGGAGTGAGTGTGTGGAGTGTGTGTATGGAGTGAGTATGTGCAGTGAGTGTGGCGGAGTGAGTGCCTGGAGTGAGTGTGATGGATGTGAGTGTGTGAAGTGAGTGTGACGGAGTGAGTGTTTGGAGTGAGTGTGTGCAGTGAATGTGTGGAGTGAGTGTGATGGAGTGAGTGTGTGCAGAGAGTGTTTGGATTGAGTGTGACGGAGTGAGTGTGTGGAGTGAGTGTGTGGAGTGAGTGTGATGGAGTGAGTGTGTGGAGTGAGTGTGTGGAATGAGTTTGTGGAGTGAGTGTGACAGTGAGTGTGTCGGTGTGAGTGTGATGGAGTGAGTGTGTGGAATGAGTGTGAGGAGTGAGTGTGATGGAGTGAGTGTGTCGGTGTGAGTGTGATGGAGTGAGTGTGTGGAGGGTGTGTGTGGAGTGAGTGTGACGGAGTGAGTTTGACGAGTGAGTGTGACGGAGTGAGTTTGTGGAGTGAGTTTGACGAGTGAGTGTTTGGAATGAGTGTGTGCAGTGAATGTGTGCAGTGAGTGTGACGGAGTGAGTGTGTGGAGTGTCTTTGTGGATTGAGTGTGACAGAGTGAGTGTGTGGAATGAGTGTGACAGAGTGAGTGTGTGGAGTGAGTGTGACAGAGTGAGTTTGAGCAGTGAGTGTGACGGAGTGAGTGTGGCCGAGTGAGTGTGTGGAGTGAGTGTAATGGAGTGAGTGTGACTGAGTGAGTATGTGCAGTGAGTGTGATGGAGTGAGTGTGTGGAGTGAGTGTGTGGGGTGTTTGTGAAGAAGTGAGTGTGAGGTGTCAGACTGACTGAGTGTGTGTGACGCAGTTAGAGAGGAGTGAATGTGTGGAGTGAGTGTGACGGAGTGAGTGTGACTGAGTGAGTGTGTGGCGTGAGTGTGATGGAGTGAGTGTGTGCAGTGAGTGTGTGGAGTGAGTGTGTTGTGTGCATTTGTGGAGTAAGTGTGATGGAGTGGGTATGTGGAATGAGTGTTTGGAGTGAGTGTAATGGAGTGAGTCTGACAGAATGAGTGTGTGGTGTGTGTGTGACGGAGTGAGTGTGTGGAGTGATTGTGTGGAGTCAGTGTGTGGAGTGAGTGTGACTGAGTGAGTGTGTGGCGTGATTGTGTGGAGTCAGTGTGTGGAGTGAGTGTGACTGAGTGAGTGTGTGGCGTGATTGTGTGGAGTCAGTGTGTGGAGTGAGTGTGACTGAGTGAGTGTGTGGAGTGATTGTGTGGAGTCAGTGTGTGGAGTCAGTGTGTGGTGTGAGAGTTTACAGTGAGTGTGTGGAATGAGTGTGTACAGTGAGTGTTTTAATTGAGTGTGATGGAGTGAGCGTATGGAGTGAGTATGTGGGGTTAGTGTGATGAAGTGAGTATGTGGAGTGAATGTGTGGAGTAAGTGTGACCGTGAGTGTGACAGTGTGAGTGTGATGGAGTGAATGTGCGGAGTGAGTGTGTGGAGTGAGTGTGATGGAGTGCGTGTAATGGAGTGAGTGTATGGAGTGAGTGTGTGGAGTCAGTTTGTGCAGTGAGTGTGACAGAGTGAGTGTGTGGAGTGTGTTTTTGGATTGAGTGTGAGGGAGTAAGTGTGTAGCATGAGTGTGACAGAGTAAGCGTGTGGAGTGAGTGTGACGGAGTGAGTTTGTGCAGTAAGTGTGACCGAGTGAGTGTGTGGAGTGAGTGTAACCGAGTGAGTGTGACAGAGTGAGTGTGTGCAGTGTGTGATGGACTGCGTGTGTGGAGTGAGCATGTGGACTGAGTGTGCGGAGTGTTTGTGATGGAGTGAGTCTGTGCAGTGAGTGTGACAGAGTGAGTGTGTGCAGTGTAACAGAGTGAATGTGATGGAATGAGTGTGCGCATTGAGTGTGTGGAGTGAGTGTGTGGAGTGAGTGTGTGCAGTGAATGTCTGCAGTGAGTGTGACGGAGTGAGTGTGTGGCATGAGTATGTGGAGTGAGTGTGATGGACTGAGTGTGTGGGGTGAGTGTGACAGATTGAGCATGGCGGAATGAGTGTGACGGAGTGAGTGTGTGCAGTGAGAGTGTGGGGTGAGTGTGTTGTGTGCGTTTGTGGAGTGAGTGTGATGGAGTGGGTGTGTGGAATGAGTGTGTTGAATGGGTGTGATTGAGTGAGTGTGACAGAATGAGTGTGTGGAGTATGTGTGACGGAATGTGTGCGATGGAGTGAGTGTTTGGAGTGAGTGTGTGGATTGAGTGTGACGGATGAGTCTGTGGAGTCAGTGTATGGAGTAGGTGTGACGGAGTGAGTCTGTGGAGTGTGTGTGTGACGCAGAAGTCTGAACGCTCTTTTATAAGTGGGTGTTTTTCAACAATCTAGAAT
This sequence comes from Pristiophorus japonicus, assembly GCF_044704955.1. Taxonomy (NCBI): domain Eukaryota; kingdom Metazoa; phylum Chordata; class Chondrichthyes; family Pristiophoridae; genus Pristiophorus; species Pristiophorus japonicus. The sequence goes on along the minus strand of NC_091984.1, from coordinate 149,180,708 downwards.
TTTAAAATGTCATATCGTTTGTGGTTTGAAGTGAACCAGAGGCAGGTTAGATTTATACCGTGCTCTTTATGACAGTAATCATTTCAAACCACATCTCAGAGGAGCCAAGTCAAGGCCTCTGACAGAAGATTCAAGAGATTGGAGTCAGCTGTGACTCAATGTGTCGCACTCTGCCCCACGAGTCACAGCTGACTCTTAAACAGATTTAAAAAAAAGAGACTTAAATTATACAACACCTTTCAAGACCTCAGGAAGTCTCAAAGCGTTTGCAGCCAATGAGCTACTTTTACAGTGTAGTCATTGTTGTAATGTACGAAACGCAACAACACAATTTGCGCACAGCAAACTTCCACAAACAGCAATGAGATAATGACCAAATAATCTCTTTGAGTGATTTTGGCTGAGCGATAAATATTGGCCAGGACACCGGGCAAAATTTCCGTTTTTTTTGAGTAATGCTGTGAGATTCTTTATGTCCACCTGTGCGGTCAGACCGTGCCTCCGTTTAATGACTCATCCAAAAGACGGCACCTCCGACAGTGCCGCACTCCTTCAGTACTGCCCCTCTAACAGTGCAGCACTCCCTCAGTACAGCCACTCCGACAGTGCGGCACTCCCTCAGTACTGCCCCGCCGACAGTGCAGCACACCCTCATTACTGACCCTCTGACAGTGCAGCGCTCCCTCAGTACTGCCCCTTCGACAGTGCAGCACTCCATCAGTACTGCCCCTCCGACAGTGCGGCACTCTCCCAGTACGGTCCCTCCAGCAGTGCAGCACTCCCTCAGTACTGCCCCTCCAATAGTGCAGCACTCCGTCAGTACTGACCCTCCGATAGTGCAGTGCTCCCTCAATACTGCCCGTCCGACAGTGCAGCACTCGCTCTGTACTGCCCCTCCGACAGTGCAATGCTCCCTTAGTCCAGCTCCTCTGACAGTGCGGCGCTCCCTCAGTAATAACCCTCCGACAGACCCAGAGGAGAGATTGAGAAAGGGACAGTGGATCTCTTCCACTCTCTCTCCCTTTCTCAACCTCTCCTCTGGCTTTCACAAAATCACTGTCCCTTTCTCCCCCGCTCCACTGGCTCTCTCCCCTGTCTGCAAAATTGGCTCAGAGGCAGGAAGTAAAGGGTAACAGTTGATGGGTGTTTTTGTGACTGGAAGGCTGTTTCCAGTGGGGTTCTGCAGGGCTCAGTGCTGGGTCCCTTGCTTTTTGTGGTATATATCAATGATGTAGACTTGAATATAGCGGGTATGATTAAGAAATTTGCAGATGATACCAAATAGACTGTGTGGTTGTTAATGAAGAAGAAAGCTGTGGACTGCAGGAAGATACCAATGAACTGGTCAGGTGGGCAGAACAATGCCACATGTAATTTAATCTGGAGAAGTGTGAGGTAATGCATTTGGGGAGGGCTAACAAGGCAAGGGAATACACATTAAATGGTAGGACACTGAGAAGTGTAGAGGAATAAAGGGACCATGGAGTGCAGGTCCACAGATCCCTGAAAGTAGCACATAGAAACATAGAAAATAGGTGCAGGAGTAGGCCATTCAGCCCTTTGAGCCTGCACCACCATTCAATATGATCATGGCTGATCATTTTTGCAACTTCAGCACCGCATTCCTGCTTTCTCTCCATACCCCTTGATCCCTTTAGCCGTAAGGGCCACATCTAACTCCCTTTTGAATATATCTAATGAACTGGCCTCAACAACTTTCTGTGCTAGAGAATTCCGCAGGTTCACAATTCTCTGAGTGAAGAAGTTTCTCCTCATCTCGATACTAAATGGTTTACTCCTTATCCTTAGACTGTGACTCCTGGTTCTGGACTTCCCCAACATCGGGAACATTCTTTCTGCATCTAACCTGTCCAGTCCCGTCAGAATTTTATATGTTTCTATGAGATCCCCTCTCATTCATCTAAATTCCAGTGAATATAAGCCTAGTCGATCCAGTCTTTTTTCATATGTCAGTCCTGCCATGCCGGGAATCAGTCTGGTGAACATTCTACCTCAATAGCAAACAACTCTCTGCGGTAGGGAAATCTCTGAGTGAAGAAGTTTCTCCTCATCTCAGTCCTAAATGGCTTACTCCTTATCCTTAGACTATGTCCCCTGATCCTGGACTTCCCCAACATCAGAAACATTCTTCCTGCATCTAACCTGTCCAGTTCTGTCAGAATTTTACATGTTTTTATAAGATCCACTCTCATCCTTCTAAACTCCAATGAATACAGGCACAGTCGATCCAGTCTCTCCTCATATGTCAGTCCTGCCATCCCGGGAATCAGTCTGGTGAATCTTCACTGCACTCCCTCAATAGCAAGAACATCCTTCCTCAGATTAGGAGACCAAAACTGTACACAATATTCAAGGTGTGGCCTCACCAAGGCCCTGTACAACTGCAGTAAGACCTCCCTCCTCCTGTACTCAAATCCTCTTGCTATGAAGTCCAACATACCATTTGGCTTCTTTACCGCATACTGTACCTGCATGCCAACTTTCAATGACTGATGTACCATGACACCCAGGTCTTGTTGCACCTCCCCTTTTCCTAATCTGTCACCATTCAGATAATATTCTGCCTTCCTGTTTTTGCCAACAAAATGGATAACCTCACATTTATCCACAGTATACTGCATCTGCCATGCATTTGCCCACTCACCTAACCTGTCCAAGTCACCCTGCAGCCTCATAGCATCCTCCTTACAGTTCACAGTGCCACACAGCTTAGTGTCATCTGCAAACTTGGAGATATTACATTCAATTCCTTTGTCGAAATCATTAATGTATATTGTAAATAGCTGGTGTCCCAGCATCGAACCTTGTGGTACCCCACTCATCACTGCCTGCCATTCTGAAAAGGACCCATTTATTCCTACTCTTTGCTTCCTGTTTGGCAACCGGTTCTCTATCCACATCAGTACATTACCCCCAATACCATGTGCTTTAATTTTGCACACCAATCCCTTGTGTGTGACCTTGTCAAAAGCCTTTTGAAAGTCCAAATACACCACATCCACTGGTTCTCCCTTGTCCATTATACTAGTTACATCCTCAAAAAATTCTAGAAGATTTGTCAAACATTATTTCCCTTTCATAAATCCATGCTGACTTGGACCGATCCTGTCACTGTTTTCCAAATGCGCTGATATTCCATCTTTAATAATTGATTCCAACATTTTCCCCACTATCAATATCAGGCTAACCGGTTTATAATTCCCTGTTTTCTATCTCCCTCCTTTTTTAAAAAGTGGGGTTACATTAGCTACCCTCCAATCCAAAGGAACTGATCCAGAGTCTATAGAATGTTGGAAAATGACCACCAATGCATCCACTATTGCTAGGGCCACTTCCTTAAGTACACTGGGATGCAGGCTATCAGGCCCCAGGGATTTATTGGCCTTCAATCCCATCAATTACCCTAACACAATTTGCTGACTAATAAGGATTTCCTTCAGTTCCTCCTTCCCGCTTGCCTTTATTAGCCGAGATATAGTATATAAGAGCAGGGGGGTTATGCTTGAATGGTATAAAACACTAGTTAGGCCACAGCTAGAGTACTGCGTGCAGTTCTGGTCACCGTATTACAGGAAGGATGTGATTGCACTAGAGAGGGTACAGAGGAGATTCACGAGGATGTTGCCGGGACTGGAGAATTTTAGCTATGAGGACACATTGGATCTGCTGGGGGTGTTTTCCTTGGAACAGAGGAGGCTGAAGGGAGACCTTATTGAGGTGTATAAAATGATGAGGGGACTAGATAGAGTGGATGGAATGGGCCTATTTGCCTTAGCAGAGTGGTCAACAACCAGGGGGCATAGATTTAAAGTAATTGGTAGGAGGTTTAGAGGGGATTTGAGGGGACATTTCTTCATGCAGAGGCTGGTGGGGGGTGTGGAACTCATTGCCTGAAAGGGTGGTAGAGGCAGAAACCCTCACCACATTTAAAAAGTACTTGGATGTGCACTTAAAGTGCTGTAACCCACAGGGCTACGGACCCACAGCTGGAAAGTGGGATTAGGCTGGGTAGCTCTTTGTCGGCCGGTGCGGACATGATGGGCCGAAATGGCCTCCTTCCGTGCTGTAATTTTCTGTGATTCTATGATTCTATTCCTTTCTCCACTCTCATCTCTCATGGTCTGTGTCCCTTTCTCCCCCTCTCCACTAGCTCTTTCCCTGTCTCTGACCCTCCACCCTCCCCCCCACCCGCCCCCGCCCCATCTCCTCCAGATCTCTCCCAGTCTCTGACACTTTCTCCATCACTCCACTGGCTCAATCCAAGTCTCTTTCCATTTCTCCACCACTTCTCTGGCTATCTCCCAGTCTCTCTCTCTCTGTCTCCTCTGACTCTCACTGTCCCTTTCTCCACCCTCCTCCAGACCTCTCCCTATCTCTATCTCTTTCCCCCACTCTCCTCTGGCTCTCCCCCAGTCTCCCTCATTTTCTCCCCTGCCCCTCTGTCTCTCTGTGTCTCTCCTGTTTCTCCCCCGCCCCCTCCCTCTCTGACGCTGCTGCTAACCTCAGTCAGTGCTCTGTTAGCTGCTCATGGCCCAGGCAGCAGCGGAGTCACTTTGCGCCCTGGGTTGGGGAGGGGAGAGGTCAGCCAGGGCTCCTTGCCCATGATGACCATGCAGGAAAGGTGCATGAAGCTGAGGCTGCGACCGGCTCCTGCAGGCATAGAGCCGTGCTGGCACTTGGGGTGAAGTACGGGCCACTGAGCCAAATACCAGAGGGTGGCTGTGGGGAAACGTTAGAAGTGAATGTCTCAATATGTTGTACATGGTCCGAGGGAGGAGGCAGCTCATCCATGACTAACATGGAGCAGTCTGCCATGTCACTGCTTCTTCTATAAATAAAGATGCTGCTAGGGTCGCCGCATGCACCGGCAAGCTGTCAGATAGCGCCTGGGGAAAAGAAGGGGAGCCACACTGTGGGTGAGGCTTCACTCGCCAAACTATGCAGGATAGAGTCAATCCTGCACAGTGCTTCTCTCTCACAGCTAGTTGCTCCTAATGATGCTTTTACAGGACAACCCTCTCACCTGCTGCTCCCTCATCCCCCCAAGACTCTCCCACCGCACAGTCCCTGCTTCCCCTCATCCCATCAATCATCCTCCCCTCCCCCACCCCCCACACTCCCCTCAGACCATCCCCCACCCTCCTCGGCCTCCATCCGCCAGCCTCCCCTCCCCTCGTTCCTCCCCTCACACTCCCACCCTCCCCGGCCCCCATCCCCTACCTTCTCCCTCCCTCATCCCCCACACTCCCCTCCCCCACATTCCCCTTCCCGCCCCCATCCCGCCCCTCCCCCCATCCCCCACCTTCACCTCCCCCCATCTCCCACACTTCCCTCCCCTTGTGCCTCCTCTCACATCCCCACCCCTCCCCTCCCCCCATCCCCCACCCTCCCCTCCCCCCATCCCCCACCCTCCCCTCCCCCCATCCCCCACCCTGCCCGCCCCTCAGCCCATCCCACCCTCTGCTCCCCTCGAGCCTCCCCTCACACCCCCTCCCTGATGAGGCATGTCCTCCGCAGGTGGGCTATTTTCTCTCGAAAAGAGAAAGCTGAGGGCTGATCTGCTGGAGGTCTTTAACACAATGAAGGGTTCGATGGGGTTGAGGTGGAGAAAATGTTTCCACTTGTGAGGGAGATCAGAACTAAGATAGTCACTAATAAATCCATGAAGGACTGCAGAAGGAACATCTTTACCCAGAGAGCGGTTAGAATGTGGAAATCATTACCGTAAGGAGCAGTAAGACAAATCGCTTTGATGCATTTAAGGGGAAGCTGGAGAAGTACATGAGGGAGACAGAAACAGAAGGATATGATAGAGTGAGATGAATGGGGGTGGGAGGAAGCTGGTGTGGAGCATAAACGCTGGCACGCACCCGTTGGGTCGAATGGCCTGTTTCTGTGCTGTACATATTCTGAAATTCTATGTATATGGGTATGAGATGTAAAAGGAGTATGTTTTACATCCATCGACAGTTTCCTGAGGCGAGACGTATTATGTCTCAATGTTTAAATGATTGTGAGTCAGCTGCCGTGTGACATAGCGATTGGCACCTCAAAGGCCAGGCACTTATATTAAAGAAAGGACTCTGATCTCAATAAGCGCTGAGCGGCTCTAAGTGCTTGTTAAACCCACACGCGGCTGTGGGACTGAACCTGCAGCAAATTGCTGTCCATTTTCTGTTATTATCTTTCTATTTCAGTCACTTTCTGCCTTCACGCAAGATGTCAGGGGCACAGAATACTGCCAGACTCCTGCTGGAGCCCCTCTGTACTGCTTCCACCACTAAGTCGACAGGATGCTACCCTTTACGTTACCCGATTATTGCGGTATCTTATCAAAAGCTTTCTGAAGGTCCAGACAGATCAGTGTTGGGCAAAATACAACCCACAGACCGTATCCGGCCCGCTAAGTCCTTCTATCCGGCCCGCTGGACGGGACAGAAATAGAACATGAGCCAGAGCTCAAGCTGCACATTTATCTATCCACCTTCACTTTTCAGGGGTCAGAGCCAGACCCGAACTGCAGCCAAGGAGAAAACATAATAATACTTCATTTAAATTAATAATTTGCAAAAGCGATTCTTCCTGCCAAGATCTTAAAAGCATCCATTCCCTAATTCTAGGGCCCAATGGCAGACATCCATACCCAGAATGCACTGCATACTCAAATATGCCCTATCCATTTCAGAATGGAGTCATGGCTGCTCATCTCCACAAATCTTTTACCGAAGAAAGTAACCAGCATTGCATCTTTCCTGTCCCGGTACCCAGAGTACAATGGCAGGGGAGTTCTCATCTGGCACCAATTGGGACGGCATTAATAATCTTTGCAGAGGGGCAGAAGAATGACTGAGGTGGGGAATTAATGCTGACACAGGCTCTAAAGAGGAGATAGTATTATTTCACAGCACTGATTTACAGAGACCACAAGATATCACAACATGTTCAACTTTTATCTTGGGTTCATTTCTCAGCAATATCGAATACATGTTGTGTATCTAAGGCAGCATCTGACTATTATCTGAATTTAAGTTTATGAATTGTCCCCTCTATCTTTTTTTGCGCACGGTCCCTTTAAATTTGCTGGGTGGCCGGCTGCTATGCAGCCGCGCATGCGCAGTATCTCTTCCCGCGGCAGGAGCCGGGGAGTGTCCTGCGCGGGACCGCATGATTGGTGGAACATTGGTGGGCAGCGCTTAACAGCTCAACAAAACTTATTCAGTGGCTGTCCAGCCCAAATAATTGGCCACCTCTGAGATAGACAATGTCTACCAGGTCACTCTCATCTACTAACCTGGTGACTGCGCCCAAAAAACTCACTCAAATTTATAAGGAGCAACCCATACCAGCTATAGTAGCTGCTCGATACATAGAAACATAGAAAATAGGTGCAGGAGTAGGCCATTCGGCCCTTCGAACCTGCACCGCCATTCAATAAGATCATGGCTGATCATTCGCCTCAGTACCCATTTCCTGCTTTCTCTCCATACCCCTTGATCCCTTTAGCCGTAAGGGCCACACCCAAGTCCCTCTTGAATATATCCAATGAACTAGCATCAACAACTCTATGCGGTAGGGAAATCTCTGAGTGAAGAAGTTTCTCCTCATTTCAGTCCTAAATGGCTTACTCCTTATCCTTAGACTATGTCCCCTGGTCCTGGACTTCCCCAACATCAGAAACATTCTTCCTGCATCTAACCTGTCCAGTTCTGTCAGAATTTTATATGTTTTTATGAAATCCACTCTCATCCTTCTAAACTCCAATGAATACAGGCACAGTCGATCCAGTCTCTCCTCATATGTCAGTCCTGCCAACCCGGGAATCAGTCTGGTGAACCTTCACTGCACTCCCTCAATAGCAAGAACATCCTTCCTCAGATTAGGAGACCAAAACTGAACACAATATTCCAGGTGAGGCCTCACAAAGGCCCTGTAAAACTGCAGTAAGACCTCCTTGCTCCTATACTCAAATCCTCTAGCTGTGAAGGCCAACATTCCATTTGTCTTCTTCACCGCCTGCATGCCAACTTTCAATGACTGATGTACCATTACACCCAGGTCTCATTACACCTCCCCTTTTCCCAATCTGCCGCTATTCAGATAATATTCTGCCTTTGTGTTTCCGCCACCAAAGTGGATAACCTCACATTTATCCACATTATACTGCATCTGCCATGCATTTGCCCACTCACCTAACCTGTCCAAGTCACCCTGCAACCTTTCAGCATCCTCCTCACAGCTCACACCGCCACCCAGCTTAGTGTCATCAACAAACCTGGAGATATTACACTCAATTCCCTCATCCAAATCATTAATGTATATTGTAACTACCTGGGGTCCCAGCACTGAGCCCTGTGGCACCCCACTAGTCACTGCCTGCCATTCTGAAAAGGACCCATTTATCCCGACTCTCTGCTTCCTGTCTGGCAACCAGTTTTCTATCCACGTCAGTACATTACCCCCAATACCATGTGCTTTAATTTTGCACACCAATCTCTTGTGTGGGACCTTGGCAAAAGCCTTTTGAAAGTCCAAATACACCACATCCACTGGTTCTCCCTTGTCCACTCTACCAGTTACATCCTCAAAAAATTCTAGAAAATTTGTCAAGCAGGATTTCCCTTTCATAAATCCATGCTGACTTGGACCGATCCCGTCACTGCTTTCCAAATGTGCTGCAATTTCACCTTTAATAATTGATTCCAACATTTTCCCCACTACTGATGTCAGGCTAACCAGTCTATAATTACCCGCTTTCTCTCTCCCTCCCTTCTTAAAAAGTGGTGTTACATTAGCTACCCTCCAGTCCATAGGAACCGACCCAGATTGATAGACTGTTGGAAAATGACCACCAATGCATCTACTATTTCTAGGGCTACTTCCTTACGTACTTTGGGATGCAGACTATCAGGCCCCGGCGATTTATCGGCCTACAATCCCATCAATTTCCCTAACACAATTTCCCGCCTAATAAGGATTTCCTTCAGTTCCTCCTTCCCACTAGACCCTTGGTTCCCTAGTATTTCCGGATGGTTATTCGTAACTTCCTTCGTAAAGACAGAACCAAAGTATTTGTTCAATTGGTCCGCCATTTCTTTGTTCTCCATTATAAATTCACCTGAATCTGACTGCAAGGGAGCTACGTTTGTCTTCACTAATCTTTTTCTCTTCACATATCTGTAGAAGCTTTTGCAGTCAGTTTTTATGTTGCCAACAAGCTTCCTCTCATACTCTATGTTCCCCCTGCTAATTAAACCCTTTGTCCTCCTCTGCTGTATTACAAAATTCTCCAAGTCCTCAGGTTTGCTGCTTTTTCTGGCCAATTTATATGCCCCTTCCTTGGCTTTAACACTATCTTTAATTTCACTTGTTAGTTACGGTTGAGCTACCTTCCCCGTTTTATTTTTACTCCAGACAGGAATGTACAATTGTTGAAGTTCATCCATGTGATCTTTAAATGTATGCCATTGCCTATCCACCATCAACCCTTTAAGTATCACTTGCCAGTCTATTCTAGCCAATTCACGTCTCATACCATCAAATTTACGGTAAGTGTCAGGTAACATCCGTGCCACATGAGAACCAGGAAATGACAACCTCCACCACGAATGAACCCAGTTATCTCCCTCTGATCTTCAATGGCTGAACCATCAAGGATCCCTCCCATCAAAATGTTGTGAATCCCTGTGACCAGAACCATAACTAGGCCAGCCCTGCCTATACCATGTCTACATCAGCAGTGCAGAGACTGGGTACTCTGTGAGGAGAGGATCACCCCCTGACCCTTCAAAGCTTTTACCTGCCTTTGCTCCATATCCCTTGACAATCTGTTAAGCTCAGTCCTAAAAGCTCCAATCGATCCCCACCATCCACAGCCTTTTTGAGGAGAGAGTTTCAGATTTCCATCAGCCTTTGTGTGAAGAAGTGCTTCCTAATATTGCCCCTGAACAGTCTAGCTTGAATTTTAAGATTATGCCCCTTTCTTCTGGACTTCACGTTTCCCCACATCGAACTCCATCTGCCTCAGTTGTGCTCCCTCATTTAATCTATCAATATCCCTTGATAATCTTCTGCTTCCATCTTTACTACTTACCATGTCTCCTTAGTCATAGAATCATAAAAATTTACAGCACGGAAGGAGGCCATTTCGGCATTGTGTCCGCGCTGGCCAACCAAGAGCTATCCAGCCAAATCCTAGTTTCCAGCTCTTGGTCCATAGCCCTGTAGGTTACGGCACTTTAAGTGCACATTCAAGTATTATTTAAATGTGGTGAGGGTTTCTGCCTCCGCCACCCTTTCAGGCAGTGAGTTCCAGACCACCACTACCCTCTGGGTGAAGAAACGTTCCCTCATATCTCCTCTGAACCACCTAACAATTACTTTAAATCTATGCCCCTTGGTTGTTGACCCCTCTGCTCAGGGAAATAGGTCCTTCCTATCCTCTCTATCTCGGCCCCTCATAATTTTATACACCTCAATCAGGTCTCCCCTCAGTCTCCTCTGTTCCAAAGAAAACAGACCCAACATCTCCAATCTTTCCTCATAGATCAATTCTCCAGTCCAGGCAACATTCTTGTAAATCTCCCTTGCACCTTTTCCAGTGCAATCACATATTTCCTATAATGTGGTGACCAGAACTGCATGCAGTACTCTAGCTGTGGCCTAACTAGTGTTTTATACAGTTCAAGAAAGACTGGATCAACTGGGCTTGTATTCACTGGAGTTCAGAAGAATGAGAGGGGACCTCATAGAAACATATAAAATTCTGACGGGGTTAGACAGGTTAGATGCAGGAAGAATGTTCCCAATGTTGGGGAAGTCCAGAACCAGGGGTCACAGTCTAAGGATAAGGGGTAAGCCATTTAGGACCGAGATGCGGAGGAACTTCTTCACCCAGAGAGTGGTGAACCTGTGGAATTCTCTACCACAGAAAGTTGTTGAGGCCAATTCACTAAATATATTCAAAAAGGAGTTAGATGAGGTCCTTACTGCTAGGGGGATCAAGGGGTATGGCGAGAAAGCAGGAATGGGGTACTGAAGTTGAATGTTCAGCCATGAACTCATTGAATGGCGGTGCAGGCTAGAAGGGCCGAATGGCCTACTCCTGCACCTATTTTCTATGTTTCTATGTTTCTAAGCATAACCTCCTTGCTCTTGGATTCCATGCCTCGACTAATAAAGGCAAGTATTCCATATGCCTTCTCAACCACCTGGCCTGCTTCCTTCAGTGATCTGTGGACCTGCACTTCAAGGTCCCTTTGTTCTTCTACACTTCAGTGTCGTACCATTTAATGTGTAGTCCCTTGCTTTGTTAACCCTCCGCAAATGCATTACCTCACACTTATCCAGATTAAATTCCATTTGCCACTGTTCTGCCCACCTGACCAGTACATTGATATCTTCCTGCAGTCCGTAGCTTTCTTCTTCATTATCAGCCACACAGCTGATTTTAGTTTCATCTGCAAACTTCCTAATCATAACCCCAACATTCAAGTCCAAGCCATTGATATATACCACAAAAAGCAAGGGACCTTGTACTGAGCCCTGCGGAACCCCACTGGATACAGCCTTCCAGTTACAAAAACACCCATAGACCATTACCCTTTGCTTCCTGCCTCTGAGCCAATTTTGGATCCAACTTGCCATTTGCCCTGGATCCCATGGGCTTTTACTTTCATGACCAGTCTGCCATATGGGACCTTCTTGTTAAAATCCATATACACTACATCATATGCACTGCCCTCATCGAACCTCCTGGTTACCTCCTCGAAATATTCAATCAAGTTAGTCAGACACGACCTTCCCTTAACAAATCCATGCTGACTGTCCTTGATTAATCCATGTCTTTCCAAATGAAGATTCATCCTGTCCCTCAGGAATTTTTCCAATAATTTTCTCACCACTGAGATTAGGCTGACTGGCTTGTAATTACTCGGTCTATCCCTTTCTCCCTTTTTAAACAAAGGTACCATGTTAGCAGTCCTCCAGTCCTCTGGCACCACACCTGTAGCCAGAGAGGATTGGAAAATGATGGTCAGAGCCTCTGCTATTTCCTCTTTTGCTTCTCTTAACAACCTGAAATACATTTCATCCGGGCCTGGGGATTTATCCACTTTCAAAGCTGCTTAGCCCCTTAATACCCCTTCTCTCACTATTTTAATCTCGTCTAATATTTCACACATCTCCTCCCTCATTACAAAGTCTGCATCGCTCCTCTCTTTTGTGATAACAGATGCAAAGTATTCATTAAGAACCATACCCACATCTTCTGCCTCCACACACAGATTTCCTTTGTGGTCTCTAATAGGCCCCACTCTTTCCCTTCTAATCCCATTGCTCTTAATCTATTTATGAAACAACTTTGATTTTCCCTGATTTTACTTGGCAACATTCTTTCATGCTCTCTCTTTGCTTTACTGATATATTTTTTAATTGTACCCCTGCACTTTTTATACACTTCTACTGTTTCTGCAGTATTGAGTTCGCGGTATCTGTCATAAGCTTCCCTTTTTTTCTTTATGTAACGCTGTATGTCCCTTGACATCAAGGGGGCTGCAGATTTATTAGCCCCACTCATTTTCCTTTGAGGGAATATAGACACATTAGATTCATGCTGAGCTCTGGGATTCCCTTTTTAAACCTCTCCATCTCTCCATCTCTTCTTCCTCCTTTGAGACGCTGCTTAAAACCTCCCTCATAGAATGGTTACAGCACGGAAGAAGACCATACAGCCCGTTGAGCCCGTGCCAAATTACAAATATCTCATTTACATTAATCACCCAAAACCCCAACCACCAATTACCAAAAAGAAAATAATCCCCAAATGGAGGTGCTGGAAGGGCGGGGATCAGTAGGGAGCCTCTGTGGTGAGTGGGAGAGAGAGGGCTGAGGATGGAGAGGCCCAGTGGCTCCATCCTGGAGCTCATCCATCTTAAACTCTCCTTTTGTGGCTCGGTGCCAAGTTTTGTTTCATAACGCTCCTGTGAAGCGCCTCGGGATGTGTTACTATGTTAAAAGTGCTATATCAATGCAAATTGTCGTGTTCTTGTTATAGCCTCCTTGATAAAATGCAACATCCTCACCGACACCTGGAAGTCACTGGCCAATGACCACCCTAAGTGCATCCCAGAGGGCGCTGAGCACCTCGAGCATTTCTGCGCATGTGCAATATCTACTATGTAAAAGCCAGTGAGAGGCCTACACATGAGCTTGAGGATGACTGCACGGCTATGTGGCTATGAAGCTTAGTGGGAACATTGGTGTCAAGGGATTTGGAACAAAGGTGGATAGATTGATTGGAAGTACAGATCAGCCATCATCTAATTGAATGGCAGAGCAGGCTCGAGCAGCTGAATGGCCGACTCCTGTTCCTATGTTTCTATTTCCCACCAATCAGAGTATATTTCATTTATCTCCAGCTCTCTGTGTCCTACCTGCTAACCAATTACTGGCCCATGTTGCAAGATTACCTCCGATTCTGTGTGCTTTTATTTTTTCAAATAAACTTGCGCGGAAAGTTAGCCAGCGCAGTTCTGTAACTGTGCGGCGGGCAGGGTTCTAGATCAGGCACTTGGGGTGAGAAGATCCATGTCACTGCACCAGATCATGTGGGTTCATTGGCGATGGCTTTGAGGTCGATGACTGGGTGACATCATTAGGACCCAGGTCGCTGTTTGGAGCGTGGGCAGGAGCATCGGCGGGGCCCTGGTAAAGCAGAGGAACATGAAGTTCGTGGCTGAGATTCATTGGGAGGAGCTCCGGCAATGTTTGGTGCGGAGGTGCGGCGAGAGATCGTGGCGGAGGTGCGACAAATGAGGGTTCGGGGCCCAGAAGAGGCGAGAGCCCAGGGGCAGCACGGGCCAACCCACACTGCGATATGTGTGCGCACTGGGTCCGTGCAGCACAGCAGGTCTCCAGTTGTCCTGGTTAACCCTTGCCACTGGATAAAGGCCAAGCTCTGTCAAGCCCGTGTGGTGACTGAAGTGCATTGGACACCCCACGTTAAAAAAAATCCACGCACAGGCATCTTTCACCCCCTCAATTGGGGTTCAGGACTCGAATATCGGGTCCTTCATTGAAACATCTGTGAACTCATGTGAAAGCAACTCATCCTCGTTCAAGGGATCGCCTATGATGATGATGATGTACAGTAATCGGGTGTGAGGGCGGAGAGAGAGGCTAGGTTCCAGACCTGTGCTTGCAGTTGATTGGAGGAGTAACTGAGTCGGCCACATCCAGCGGGGGAGCGAAGTTTTGGCGGCAGGGAGAACCGGTAAGCTGGAAGATCGATTTGGGTGGTAAATCTGGCACTCACTGATGGAGGTAAGGAGCAGGCATGGTTGGGGGATGGGCAGCGGGCTGAGGTAGCTGCCCTTGCAGCACGGATTTGCACTTTAGGGGTAAGAAATGCACCCACTATTAGGGCCAGGGGAAACTTAAACAACGGAGGGGGGAAAGATTGGGGGAGAAAGAGTGAAGGATGGCAATGGTTGGCCAGGGAGAGAGTTGTTGAGCAGAGGATGGCCCCCGGGATGGCAGCTCCCTAAGCAGCTCTTCTACTGAACTGCAGATCCACTTCAGCTGCAACACCACATTTAGATGCGCTGGGTTGTAAAATAAACCCGAAGGTTTCCATCAGCGCTGCCTCCGCAAGATCCTGCAAATCCATTGGCAGGATAGACGCACCAACATCAGTGTTCTCGCTCAGGCCAACATCCCCAGCATCGAAGCACTGACCACACTCGACTAGCTCCGTTGGGCAAGCTGCATCGTCCGCAAGCCCGAAATGAGACGCCCTTAGCAAGCGCTCTATTCGGAACTCCGACACGGCAAGCGAGCCCCAGGTGGGCAGAGGGACACATTACAAGGACACACTTAAAGCAACATCCCCATCGACACCTGGGAGTCCCTGGTGCAAGACCACCCAAAATGGAGGAAGAGCATCCGGGAGGGCGCTGAGCACCTCGAGTCTTGTCGCCGAGAGCATGCAGAAATCAAGCACAGGCAGCGGAAGGAGCGTGCGGCAAACCTGTCCCACCCTCCCTTACCCTCAACCACTGTCTGTCCCACCTGTGACAGAGACTCTAATTCTCATATTGGACTGTTCAGTCACCTGAGATCTCACTTTTTGAGTGGATGCAAGTCATCTTGGACTCCGAGGAACTGCCTATGATGATGATGGTTGTACGATACTGGAAAGTGAGCTGCCGCTATATACCTCCTGACACCTGTGAGAGGGAACATACACGTGGCACCAGGGGGCGGGGTGGCAGTGAACAGCAGTATGTTGGGCCCAGGGCCCTCAGCTTTTCTGGGCCCTGTACCCTCATCTGTTGCACCTCCGCCACGATCTCTCGCCGCAACTCCGCCATAACCATTCACCGCACCTACGCCACAAACACTTGTTGCTCATTCGTCCCGACTTTCCCACTCCTCTGTACCTGGGCCATGCCGATGTTCATGCCCACGCTCCAAAATGGTGACCAGGGGTCAGCACGGGCCCAGCCCACACTGCGATATGTGTGCGCCCTAGGTCCGTGAAGCAGAGCAGGTCTCCCGTCGTCCTGGTTTACCCTTGCCACTGGATAAAGGCCGAGCTTTGTCAAGCCCGTGTGGTGGCTGATGTGCAACAGCCACCACACATTAAAAAAGTCTACGCACAGGCATTTTCCAACGCCTTCAATTGGAGTTCAGGACTGGAACATCAGGTCCTTCATTGAAACATCTCTGAACCTGTGTGAAAACAAGTCATCCTCGGTCAAGGGATCGCCTATGGTGATGATGAGGTGGACTCAGGGAGACCCACTGCAGTCACTTGTAAAACCGAACTGAACGGCAGAATATTCTGCTGCAGCCATCCCAACAATGGCTATTCTTAGCTTAGAAAGTGATGCAAAAATGAATCATGAAGGGTGGGAGGGTGAGAACAATTTATATAAGGAGTTCATTGTGTTGACTTGACTAAACCCAAAGGTTGCTCTCGATGCAGTGATAATTTGACACAATTAAAATAATCAAAGAGAATTCTAGGCTGGAATGGAAAATATTTCCACACAATACATCCAGCTGCTTTCACAGACATCTTCCAGAAATGTCCTTATAAGACAGCCTTCCTCTTGACTTTTCGATTATTTTATTTTTTAACTGTGGCCCTGACAGTATTCGAATTATACTCACACAAAGACACCATTTGACTCATCGTGCCTGTGTCGGCTCCAAGGAGAACAACCCCAGCTTTTCCAGTCTCTCCACGTAACTGAAGTCCCTCATCCCTGGAACAATGCTGGTAAATCTCCCCTGCACCCTCTCCAAGGCCGTGACTTCCTTCCCAAAGTGCGGTGCCCAGAATTGGGCACAATACTCCAGCTGGGGCTAACCAGTGATTTATAAAGGTTTAGCCTTTAATGCATGTGGGGACTGGGCTCATTATTGGCAAATGATGTTTAACGTGGAAAAGTGAGGTGTTATGCATGGGGGCAGGGTGAGTGCAGAACATAAATACGTGCTTCAGGGAAAAACACTTAAGAAGGTGGAGAAAGAAAGAGATCAGGGCGTTCTACTGCATAGATTTCTCAAGGTTCACACCCAATGTCATAGCTAAATGGAAGAAAGTTCTAGGTATGTATTCACAGGATGATTAACTGCAAGACACATTGTACTATTTTGTTCTTTTACAAGACCTCAGTTAGAATACGGTATCTAGGTTTGGTCTACCATGTTACTCTCATCTCGTAAGCTGGTGATTCTTCAAAAGGCTTATTTAAAGGAGCAGCCCATGCCAGCTACAGCAGTCCCTAGATACCATCCAGGCTGCGGCTGTCAGGTATTAAAAAAGACTTGCATTTATATAGCGCCTTTCACAACCACCGGACGTCTCAAAGTGCTTTTCAGTCAGTAAAGTACTTTTTGGAGTGTCATCATCATCATAGGCAGTCCCTTGGGATCGAGGAAGACTCGCTTCCACTCTTAGCATGAGTTCTTATGTGGCTGTACAGTCCAATATGAGACAGATAGTCGTTGAGGGAAAGGGTGGGCAGGGAGCCTGGTTTGCCGTACGTTCTTTCCGCTGCCTGTGCTTGATTTCTGCATGTTCTCGGCAATGATACTCGAGGAGCTCAGCGCCCTCCCGGATGCACTTCCTCCACTTAGGGCGGTCTTTGGCCAGGGACTCCCAGGTGTCAGTGGTGATGTTGCACTTTATCAGGGAGGCTTTGAGGGTGTCCTTGCCGTGGACGAGCTCCGAGTAGAGCACTTGCTTTGGGAGTCTCGTGTCTGGCATGCGAACAATGTGGCCTGCCCAGCGGAGCTGATCAAGTGTGGTCAGTGCTTCAATGCTGGGGATGTTGGCTTGTAGTAGTGTAGTAGTTTGGAGTGTAGTCACTGTTGTAATGTGGAAAACGTGGCAGCCAACTTGCGCACAGCAAGCTCCCTCACACAGCAATGTGATTATGACCTGATAATCTGTATTTGTTACGTGGAGTGAGGGGTGAATATTAGCCAGGACACCGGGGATAACTCCCTGCTCTTCTTTGAAATTGTGCCATGGGATCTTTTACACTCAACTGAGAGGGGCAGACTGGGGCCTCGGTTTTAACATCTCATCAGAAAGACGGCAACTCCGACAGTGCGGTGCTCCCTCAGCACTGCACTGGAGTGTCAGCCTAGATTTATGTGCTCAAGTCCCTGGGGTGGGAATTGAACCCACAACCTTCTGACTCAGAGGCGAGTGTGCTGCCCACTGAGCCACGACTGACACTGAGGGCACATTCATGCCACATAAGTGCCAGGTAATGACCAACTTCACCCAGAGTGAGCTTAGTCATCTCCACTTAACCGTCAATGGCAGCGCCATCAAGTGACCCTCCCATCAAAATCTCTCTGGTTCCTATGACCAGAACCTCCGTTAGACCAGCCCTACTGACACCATGGCTGCAACAGCAGAGCAGAGGCCGGGCATTCTGTGGCTGTGGGGCTCACCTCCTGAGCCCTCAAAGCCTCTTCACCATCTCTAAGGCTCAACTCAAGAGTGGGATGTAATAAAAGATACAAAGCACAGCCATTTATATAGCGCCTTTCACGACCACCAGACGTCTCAAAGCACTTTACAAACAATGAAGTATTTTGGAGTGTAGTCACTGTTGTAATGTGGGAAACGCGTCAGACAATTTGCACACAGCAAGCTCCAACAAACAGCGATGTGATAATGGCCAGATAACCTTTTTTTAGTGATGTTGGTTAAGGCAAGGGTTCTCAAACTTTTTGCTTTTGAGGCTCCCCCCTCCTGTGTTATAAAACTTCCGAGAACCTCCTGTAACACAATACAGGGATGATTTTTGTATAAAACCTAGTTATACAATGAAACAAAGAGCCAGCACAGGCACGATGGGCCGATGTGCTCATGGATTCTATGAAAGGTGATCCATCACTTTCTTACAGTTTAAGTGAGACACCTCAAGTTGCTGGAGAAATACCACCAACGATGTCTCCGCAAGATCCTACAAATCCCCTGGGAGGACAGGCGCACCAACATTAGCGTCCTCGACCAGGCCAACATCCCCAGCATTGAAGTACTGACCACACTCGATCAGCTCCGCTGGGCACGCCACATTGTTCGCATGCCCCGAGACGAGACTCCGAAAGCAAGCGGTCTACTCGGAACTCCTTCGTGGCAAACGAGCCAAAGGTGGGCATAGGAAAAGTTACAGGGACACCCTCAAAGCCTCCCTGATAAAGTGAAACATCCCCCCGACAGCTGGGAGTCCCTGGCCAAAGACCGTCCTAAGTGGAGGAAGTGCATCTGGGAGGGCGCTGAGCTCCTCGAGTCTCATCGCCAAGAGCATGCAGAAATCAAGCGCAGGCAGCGGAAAGAGCGTGCGGCAAACCAGTCCCATCCACCCCTTCCCTCAACAACTATCTGTCCCACCTGTGACAGAGTCTGTGGCTCTCTTACTGGACTGTTCAGCCACCTAAGGATTTATTTTTAAGAGTGGAAGCAAATCTTCCTCGATTCCGAGGGACTACCTATGATAAAATAGTCTGTATACAAATGATATCATCCTTCAAACCAGGACAAAAGACTCGCTCAGTACCTCATGTCACAATATAATAACATAAGAACATAAGAAATAGGAGCAGGAGATGGCCATATGGCCCCTCGAGCCTGCTCCACCATTTAATACAATCATGGCTGATCCGATCATGGACTCAGGTCCACTTCCCTGCCCACTCCCCATAACCCCTTATTCTCTTATCAGTTAAGAAACTGTCTATCTCTGTCTTAAATCCATTCAATGTCCCAGCTTCCACAGCTCTCTGAGGCAGCGAATTCCACAGATTTACAACCCTCTGAGAGAAGAAGTTCTTCCTTGTCTCAGTTTTAAATGGGCGGCCCCTTATTCTAAGATCATGCCCTCTAGTTCTAGTCTTCCCCATCAGTGGAAATATCCTCTCTGTATTCACCTTGTCGAGCCTCCTCATAATCTTATACCTTTCGATAAGATCACCTCTCATTCTTCTGTATTCCAATGAGTAGAGGCCCAACCTATTCAACCTTTCCTCATAAGTCAACCCCCTCATCTCCAGAATCAATCTTGTGAATCTTCTCTGAACTGCCTCCAAAGCAAGTATATCCTTTCGTAAATATGGAAACCAAAACTGCACGCAGTATTCCAGGTGTGGTCTCACCAATACCCTGTACAACTGTTGCAAGACTTTTAGAAAGAGCAGGTGTATGGTTCTGCTACAAATGCACAGAAATCACACCCCAGCCCCCCAGATATCTCAATAATTAGAAATGTGTGACCCAGAAACCCCACCAGAATATCGGCATTATTTAGTGTGAGTTCTGCAACATTACCCATGCCAGGCACCAACATCTCCAGCAACAATCGATCGAAACAACTGTCTTTATCTTTAGAGAGGGCTTATATCCAAATAATGATAACTTATTCAAAGGTTTGATGAATTGTGGCCTGTTAAGGTCAGTGTTATATTCAGAATAACTCCACGAGACTGTGTTGTAAGCTCAAACCATTGTGACCTTGGTCTCTTTAATGTAACTCCAAAGTTAGGAAGCAGCATGGTGGAATGCCTTTTATACCTGCTTGCCCCAGGGTGTACAGTGAACCTTAGGTCTCCCACAGGGGTTCCCCCTGGTGGCAAGTCTTACACATTGGTGAGGTTTGCATACATAACATCACTCCCACCGCCCCCCCCCCCCAAAAGTCTTATGTACAAGTTATTTACAGGTTGAGACGATCTGGCGCTCTGCGTTTCCAGGTCGACTGCCTGAGTTGAAGTCCTGAGTTGGTCGGATCATTGCTGCACTGCAGCACGGCTGGTGTGATCGGACTGTGGGGCATGGTGGGTTCATCCTCATGGTTGACAGCGAGGTTGATTGCTGGTTGGGTGTGTATTGGTGGATCATAGATGGTAAAGTCTTCTTCAAACTGTTCTTGGTTGTCAGTGAATCGCAGTTTGGTCTGGATCCAAGTGCTTTCTGAACGTTTGCCCATTCAACAGTTTAACAACAAACACTCTATTCCCTCCTCAGCCAAAACAGTGCCAACAATCCATTTGGGACCATGACCATAATTGAGAACAAACACCGGATCATTGACCTCAATGTCACTCGATACAGCCGCACGATCGTGGTACACGTTATGTCGGTGCCGCCGGGTTTCTACGTGATCATTGAGATCCGGGTGGACTAAGGAGAACCTGGATTTGAGTGCTCTCTTCAGTAACAATTCTGCAGGGGGAACCCCGATGAGTGAGTGGGGCCGCGTCCGGTAGCTAAAGTACAACATCCACACTGACACCCGGGAGTCCCTGGCCAAAGATCGCCCTAAGTGGAGGAAGAGCATCCGGGAGATCGTCGACAGCATGCAGAAACCAAGCAGCGGAAGGAGCGTGAGGCAAACCAGTCCCACTCACCCTTTCCCTCAACGACTATCTGTCCCACATGTGACAGGACTGTAATTCCCATATTGGACTGCACAGTCACCTGAAAACTCACTTTTAAATTGGAAGCAAGTCTTCCTCAATTTTGAGGGACTGCCTATGATGATGATGATTGCAAAGCCACACTCAACCTCATCCTGCTGTGCCACTCATCACGTCCCCATCACTCTGCCTTCCCTACCCTACTCCTGAACACCAACTTAACTTGCACCTCCACCCATCCCTCTCTCTCTATCTACATTATCACATCATCATCTCACTAGCCACCCCTCACAATCACCCTCAGCCTTGTCCAATCATACCAACTAAAATCACATAAGGGTAGGCACTTGGGGCTTTTAGTCAATGTTCATGTAGAGTTTCTGCTAATGTGTTGTCAAACATTGAAATCTTTATTTTGAACACTTTGTGTTCTTTGACAGATTTTTGCACCTTTGGAAGTGGCTTAGTGAGTTGTAGTGAATGGTGACACATAAAGGCACCCCCCCACAATGATGATGAGTGTGAAAGGAATGGGATGGGCATTGCAGGGATGCTATATGGAGCTGGTGTGGGGTGATGCCAACCTGGTGCATCATGTGGCAGCCAGGGTGCACAGCATCAAGTGAAGTAAATGTGACCATGGTGAGGCCATCCCTGGCATCCCGGGCAGCAGTGTGGCCTGGTGCTTGTGTCCTGTGCAGCATCAGGTGATTGCGGAGAAGGTTGGTGCTGTTGTTGGTGCTGCTGGTGTGCCCGGTGATGCTGGTGTTGGGGCTGATGGTGGTGGGATTCTGAGGACCACGGTGAGATAGTTTCAAGGGCACCAATGCTGATGGAATAGATGGCAGGTGAGGTTGAGATGACAGAAGCGATCTGTCAATGGCGAGAGAGGTTGCTCCAAGGAGGTGACAGTGAATAGAGAGTTCACTGCAAACAATTTCAAAGTGCATAAAGCTCAAATGTTTCTTCCAAATCCTGAAGGCTTCAGCTTCTGACATTGGTAAATGAACAGCTGTGAAATGGTAGCTTTTGTACCACTTCTACAGCTGTCAACTTGCCAAAGCAATAGAGATTCACTGAGAACGCGACACACTTACCTGGCGTGTTCCCTGTCAAAAAGTTGATAAAATTGTAAGTGCCTGCTTTTAGTCTTCTTAAGTAGTATTCAACTACCTGTTAACGACCTTAATTAATTGGCCCACCGCTTGGTGTCGGGTCTGCGATCCGCACACAGTCCTG
The DNA here is from genome assembly GCF_044704955.1 of Pristiophorus japonicus. Classification (NCBI taxonomy): domain Eukaryota; kingdom Metazoa; phylum Chordata; class Chondrichthyes; family Pristiophoridae; genus Pristiophorus; species Pristiophorus japonicus. The sequence continues at coordinate 149,158,508 of NC_091984.1, read as the reverse complement.
ACAGGTCAGAAACTCACACGGAGGTGGGTTCAGAGCGAGATCCTGCTCTGCTGTCAATCAGAGCCATTTAACAGCAGGCCTGCCTCCAAACCCGCACTTGTGGGGCTGCGAAGATTCCGGCCTGTATGTGGGCTGTGGCAGGAGATTAAATGGGTGGGAAGAATCCACGACAGTTAATATTCTAATGGGTATATTGAAGGTGTATGATTGAAAGTCACAATGACCTGTTCTCACTACAATCTTTCATATGCTCCAATATGTTTGAGGTGATTATAATCAGTGGGAGTCTCATAATTGAATCAAACACAATTCTGACAGGGCTTGACAGGGTAGATGCAGGGAGAATGCTTCCTCTGGCTGGGGAGTCTAGAACCAAGGGTCACAGTCTCAGAATAAGGGGTCGGCCATTTAGGACTGAGATGAGGAGAAACCTCTTCACTCAGAGGGTGGTGAATCTCTGGAATTCTCTACCCCAGAGGGCTGTGGAGACTCAGTCCTTGAGTATATTCCGGAGATCGATAGATTTTTGGATATTAAGAGAATCGAGGGATATGGGGACAGTGTAGGAAAGTGGAGTTGAGGTAGAAGATCAGCCATGATCTCATTGAATGGCGGAGCAGGCTCGAGGGGCTGAATGGCCTCCTCCTGCTCCTAATTCCCATGTTCTTATGTTCATTGGGATTCCTTAATAGACTGAGTAAACTGAGTCTTGTTGCTGAGAACTTGAAGAAAACGGATGCAGGCAGCGGAAGGAGCATGCGGCAAACCTGTCCCACCCATCCTTTCCCTCAAGCACCTGTGACAGAGATTGTAATTCCCATTCGGACTGTCCAGCCACCTAAAAACTCACTTTTAGAGTGGAAGCAATTCTTCCTCGATTCCGAGGGACTGCTTATGATGATGTTTATACAGGGATACCTGACCATTATTCCCAGGGCTTAGTGCATTCAAAGGCCAGGTATTCAAAGGCGTGGAGGCATACTACATCAGTGAGCAGCACAAGCTGGTGCAGGAGGGCGACAGCAGCGAAGAGTGACGTCATCAATATCCAGGTCGGTGATTGGAGTGTTGGCAGATACAGCAGGAGCGGCGAGGTCGGGGCGAAGGAATGGCGAGAGACTGTGGAGGGATGTGATCGGGGTCCAGGAGAGGCGTGAGTTCAGACCCAGAGGCCCAGGGGCAACACAGGCCAGCCCACACTGCGATATGTGTGCACACTTGGTCTGTGCAGCAGAGCAGGTCTCCAGTCATCTTGGTTAACCCTTGCCACTGGACCAAAACCTATCTCTGTCTAGCCCATGTGGTGGCTGGTGTGCAACGGTAAAAAAATTCACGCACAGGCATCTTCAACTCTTCAGGATGTAGCTCAGGATATGGAATATTCATCGAAACACCTGTGAACTCATCCTTTTTTGGCATGGAAGCAAGTCATCCTCGTTTCAAGGGACCTCCTATGAGTGAGTGATTGCATGATACAAGTAAAGCAGTAGACTGCCCCCTGCTGCAGCACCGTGCGTTCCCGTTTACCAGAGAATGGTGATCTGTGCAGCCTTGCTGGGAATGTATTGACATAGGAATGGTGGATGCACTGTAACACAGCCACCAGCCTGAGTTTCAGAGCCTCAGAATTGGTGGAGCCATTGCAAGGTCAGTAAATCCAAGTAACTGCAGCAATGACGAGCTTGAAACCGCCCCTTCCCAGTACTAGGCTGCACGAGAGCCCAGTCACAGCCAGATCTAGACTCTCCCACACTGGTGATATCCCCCCCCTCCAACACTGGTAGTGGCATGCGGCGGCAAGACCATCAGCAGGCCAGGGCCACTGCAGGGAGCAGTGCGTGCTGCTGCAGGAGGGCGACGGCTGTGAAGCCAGGTCACTGATTGCAGTGCGGGCAGGCACAGCAGGAGGGGAGAAGGAGCGGCAAGAGTTTGTAGAGGGAAGTGACCAGGGCCCAGGAGAGGCGTGAATTCGGGGCCCAGAAGAGCCGAGGGCCCAGGGGTAGCACGGGCCTAACCCACACAGTGATATGTGTGTGCACTAGGTCCGTGCAGCAGAGCAGGTCGCCAGTCATCTTGGTTAACCCTTGCCACTGGACCAAGACCTAGCTCTGTCAAGCCCGTGTGGTGGCTGGTGTGCAACGGCCACCACACGTTAAAAAAATCCATGCACAGGCATCTTCCAACCTTCAACATGTAATTCAGGACTTGGAATATTAGGTCCTTCATTGAAACACCTGTGATATGATGATGATGATATCTCCCCTACATTGGGCAGGCGGTGGGCCCTCTCCAGGAACCGCCACAGTACGTGTTGAAGGTAATCCTGTTAAGGAGGGAGTTCCAGGACTTTGGCCCATTGATGATGAAGGAACGGTGATATATGTCCAAGTCAGGATGGGGTGTGACTGGAGGGGAACTTGGAGGTGGTGGTGTTCCCATGTGTCCGCTGAGGTTGCAGGTATGGGAGGTGAAGTGATATATCGATACTCAGCCAGTTCAGGGTTCGCGATCGCAGGATGAAGGGAGGCTGACAGAACTACTGTGTGGGAGCCATTGCCTGGAACAAATCTATGGCAGATTCCAACAGGAGTCCCTGAATCAGGAGCACAAACCCGGTCTGATAGAATGCCCCCAAAACCAAGCACGCAGAAACCACGGAACCTGCTACCAAGACCAATGCCAACTATTGCCTGGCAGAGACCACAATTGGACACTGGCATCTACCTGCTGTATCACTCGAGGCCATGACACCAATACTGCTTTGTAAGTACAAATATGTCAGCCGCGGTAGCACAAAATGAAGTCAGAGCAGAGCGACACGGATAATTTAAAACAGGCAGAGCTGGTCCAGGACAACCTGGGAGCAATTTGATTCAGTGTCAGTCAGACCGGTACCCCAGTGAGAGTCAGTGTGTGTGGGACCCGTACCCCAGTGAGAGACAGTGTGTGTGGGACCCGTACCCCAGTGAGAGACAGTGTGTGTGGGACCCGTACCCCAGTGAGAGTCAGTGTGTGTGGGACTGTACCCCAGTGAGAGTCAGTGTGTGTGCGACTGTACCCCAGTGAGAGTCAGTGTGTGTGGGATCCGTACCCCAGTGAGAGTCAGTGTGTGTGGGACCCGTACCCCAATGAGAGTCAGTGTGTGTGGGACTGTACCCCAGTGAGAATCAGTGTGTGTGGGACCCATACCCCAGTGAGAATCAGTGTGTGTCAGACCCGTACCCCAGTGAGAGTCAGTGTGTGTGGGACCGTACCCTAGTGGGAGTCAGTGTGTGTGTGGGACCCGTACCCTAGTGAGAGTCAGTGTGTGTGGGATTGTACCCCAGTGAGAATCAGTGTGTGTGGGACCCATACCCCAGTGAGAGTCAGTGTGTGTGGGACCTGTACCCCAGTGAGAGTCAGTGTGTGTGGGACCATACCCCAGTGAGAGTCAATGTGTGTGTGGGACCCGTACCCCAGTGAGAGTCAGTGTGTGTGGGACTGTACCCCAGTGAGAGTCAGTGTGTGTGGGACCCATACCCCAGTGAGAGTCAGTGTGTGTCGGACCCGTACCCCAGTGAGAGTCAGTGTGTGAGGGACCCATACCCCAGTGAGAGTCAGTGTGTGAGGGACCCATACCCCAGTGAGAGTCAGTGTGTGTGGGACCTGTACCCCAGTGAAAGTCAGTGTGTGTGGGACCTGTACCCCAGTGAAAGTCAGGTGTGTGGGACTGTACCCCAGTGAGAGTCTGTGTGTGTGGGACCTGTACCCCAGTGAAAGTCAGTGTGTGTGGGACCTGTACCGCAGTGAAAGTCAGTGTGTGTGGGACTGTACCCCAGTGAGAGTCAGTGTGTGTGGGACAGCAATGAAGAACTCTCACACACCTGTTGCATTCCTGTGGATTTGCCGATCGGTGAGCTGACGAAGGATATTCCCATCGCAGTCTGGTTGGTAATATAAATTGGACATTTATCAGGAATCTCCTGGTGTGCTTCAAGGTGATTCCCAGACGATGGCTGGTGTTGTCTGGCCTTGTCTCAAGGTTTGGTTAACCCCTGAGCCTGCTGACAGTATAGGAGCTGGGTGGGTAAAGGGTCTGTGATGCTGATCACATTCTCTGCCCTCCTGCCTTCAGTCTGTGCAAGCTGCCAGCACTCCCAGACCATGCCGTTACTTGCAAGAACCAAGGCTGGCCAGGTGCTCTCTCCTCTCTGGCCTCCGCCTCTCCCTGGATCTTTAACTCGAAGCGAGCGGATGTCAAAGCCCGTGCAAGTTCGACTCAAAGGGGATTAGTCTGACAGTTTGGCACTTTGTAGGAATAAAATTCAGTCAGTCATGATCAAAACATCACTTCAAAGATTCTGAGCCTGTTCAATGTGTACAAAAGATAAGGTGACACAGTGAAGCTATTTTCAATTGAACGTTACTCCTCAATTGTTTCTCAGCAACAAACTGACTGAAGCAAGAGCTGGCAGCAGCCTGCTTCATAATCTTTCACAGATCGCCTTTGTGTGAATGTTTCTGTGTCAGGGAGTGAGAGATCCATCTCACAGCGCTTCACGTCCCACTGCCTTCCGCTCAAACACACACACACACCAATATATAAAATGCAACAGGTACTTACCTGAGCTTAATGTGCCTCTGCTGTAAGCTCTGGTGTGCCCTAAAGTCAGCTTCCTTGAATCGAGAGAGAGAACAGAAAGAGTGAGAGACTGGCTCTCAGTCACTGGCAGAACAGAGGAGCACCAGAGGGAGCAGTGAGCGACTTAAACACATCCTCGCACAGCTCACACTGAGCTCACTGCCTTGTTACCCCTACTCCCTCTAACCCTGCTCGCTCTCACTCTAACACACACACAGACACACACACAGAAAGACAGATACACGGACACACAGACATACACACACACAGACACAGGCACAAACACAGACAGACACAGATACACACACGCACACACACGCATGAACACACAGACACACACACACACACACACAAACACACACACACACACAGACATACACACACACAGACACAGACACACACAGACACAGACACACACACAGGCACACACACACAGACACACAGACAACACAACAAAAACAACTTGCATTTATATAGCGCCTTTAACATAGTAAAATGCCGCAAGGCGCTTCACAGGAGTTATTATCAAACAATATTTTACACTGAGCCACAAAAGGAGATATTAGGGCAAGTGCCCAAAAGCTTGGTCAAAGAGCTATGTTTTAAGGAGCAGCTTAAAGGAGGAGAGAGAGGTGGAGAGGCGGAAAGGTTTAGGGAGGGAATTCCAGAGCTTGGGGCTTTGACAACAGAAGGCACAGCCACCAATGTTGAAGCGGTGAAATTCGGGGATATGCAAGAGGCCAGAATTATAGGGCTGCAGAAATCTCGGAGGGTTCTAGGGCTTGAGGAGATTACAGAGATAGTGAGGGGCGAGGCTATGGAGGGATTTGAACATAATATGAGAATATTAAAATCCAGGCATTGCCAGACTAAGCAACAAAATGTAGGTCAGCGAGCACAGGGGTGATGGGTGAGCCTCAAAGACTCCCTGATAAAGTGCAACATCCCCACTGACACCTGGGAGTCCCTGGCCAAAGACTGTCCTAAGTAGAGGAAGTGCATCTGGGAGGGTGCTGAGCACCTCGAGTCTCATCGCCGAGAGCATGCAGAAACCAAGCGCAGGCAGCGGAAAGAGCGTGCGGAAAACTAGTCCCACCCACCCTTACCCTCAACGACTATCTGTCCCACCTGTGACAGGGACTATGGTTCTCATATTGGACTGTTCAGCCACCTAAGAACTCATGTTAAGAGTGGAAGCAAGTCTTCCTCGATTCCAAGGGACTGCCTATGATGATGATGATGATAGGTGAGCGGGACGTGGTGCGAGTTAGGACACGGACAGCAGAGTTTTGGATCAGCTCTAGTTTACGTAGGGTAAAACGTGGGAGGCCAGCCAGCAGTGCGTTGGAATGGTCAAATCTAGAGGTAACAAAGGCACAGATGAGGGTTTCAGCAGCAGATGAGCTGAGGCAGGGGCGGAAGCGGGCGATGTTACGGAGGCGGAATTAGGTTGTCATGGTGATGGCGCGGATTTATGGTCAGAGGTTCATCTTCACCAAGGCTGAGAGCGATCTGGTTCAGCCTCAGTCAGATGCTAGGGAGAGGGATGGAGTCGGTGTCTGGGGAACGGAGTTTATGGCGGGGACCAAAGTCAATGGCTTCGGTCTTCCCAATATTTAGTTGGAGGAAATGTTTGTTCATTCAGCAGTCTGACAAATCAGAGAGAGTGGCGGGGTCGAGAGAAGTAGTGGTGAGGTAGAGCTGGATGTCGTCAGCGTACATGTGGAAACTGACGCTATGCTTTCGGATGATGTCGCTAAGGGGCAGCATGTAGATGAGAAAAAGAGGAGGCCAAGCACAGATCCTTGAGGGACACCAGAGGTAACGATACGGGGCGGGAAGAGAAGCCGTTGCAGGTGATTTTCTGGCTATGATTGGATAGATAAGAATGGAACCAGGTGAGTGTAGTCCCACCCAGCTGGACGGTGGTGGAGAGGCGTTGGAGAAGGATAGAGTGGTCAACCATGTCAAAGGCTGCAGACAGGTCGAGAAGGACGAGGAGGGATAGTTTACAGTTTTGGTCTCCGTATTTAAGGAAGGATATACTTGCATTGGAGGCAGTTCAGAGAAGGTTCACGAGGTTGATTCCTGAGATGAAGGGGTTGACTTATGAAGATAGGTTGAGCAGATTGGGCTTCTACTCATTGGAGTTTCGAAGAATGAGAGGTGAACTTATTGAAACATACAAGATTCTGAGGTGGCTCGACATGGTAGATGCAGTGTGGATGTTTCCACTCGTGAGGGAATTTAGAACTAGGGCCATAGTTTCAGAATAAGGGTTCGCCCATTTAGAACTGAGAGGAGGAGGAATTTCTTCTCTCAGAGGGTCGTAAATCTGTGGAATTCTCTGCCCCAGAGATCTGTGGAGGCTGGGTCATTGAATATATTTAAGGAGTAGATAGACAGATTTTTGAATGATAAGGCAGTAAAGGGTTATGGGGAGCGGGCAGGGAAGTGGAGCTGAGCCCATGATCAGATCAGCCATGATCTTATTGAATGGCGGAGCAGGCTCGAAGAGCCAAATGGCCGACTCCTGCTCCTATTTCTTATGTTCTTATGTTCTTATGTTTACCAGGGTCACTGTCACATAGGATGCCATTTGTGACTTTGATAAGAGATGTTTCAGTACTGTGGCAGGGGCTGAAACCTGATCGAAGGGATTCAAACATGATTCCAGGAAAGTTCGGCATGGTTTTGGTAGGCGACAGCACGTTCTAGGACTTTGGAGAGGAAAGGGTAGATAGATAGATAGAAAAATAGATAGATAGATAGATAGATAGATAGATAGATAGATAGAGATGTTAGATCAATATGTGGACGGACAGACAGATAAATAGGTAGAGACTGAGGAATGGAACGGAACAAATGCTGTGTATTTAGATTATCTCAATAACAGTAATTTAAAAATAAAGAGCAGCAGTTTTGGCACCTGGTATTTTATGAACTTTGTTTTTTCAGCTGAGGATAATGAAATTAAAAATAATGATTCTTTGCTGCAGGCTTCAGTTTCCAGATTATTTGCATGTCCCTTTAAGCAGCCAGACTGTGTCAGACAGGGGATGGGATGGGGCTGAGGATGTTTCTTTGTATCAGACACGGTGCGATGATTTTAGCAACAACAACAACAACTTGCACTTATGTAACACCTTTACCTCAGCGAAAGGTCCCATGGCATTTCACAGGAGCGTTATCAAACAAAAGGTGACAGCCAGCCAGAGATGGAGGACTGAACAGGACAACAGATTCGACAGCACAACTGACAGATGACAGCAAGAATTGCAATCGTCGACGGAAGAATGATGCGAGGCATAAAGGGGCGCTCGAACAGAGGCGGCTCACATATACCAATCGTTCAAGTTGATCAAGCTGTTGAACAAGGATATGGCTTTGTAAATAGAGGTGCAAAGTACAAAAGGTATACTAAACCTTTATAAATCACTGGTTAGGTCCCTGCTGGAGCATTGTGGCCAATTCTGGGCACCGCACTTTAGGAAGGATGTCACGGCCTTGGAGAGGATGCATGGGAGATTTACTAGAGTGGCATCAGAGATGAGGGACTTCAGTGAGGTGGGTGGACTAGAGAAGCTGGGGTTGTTCTCCTTATAGCAGAGAAGGTTAAGAGGAGACTTACTTCAGATGTCCAAAATCATGAACGGTTTTGATAATGTAGATAGGCAGAATGTTTTTCCTGTGACAGAAGGGTCGGTAACCAGAGGACACAGATTTAAGGTGATTGGCAAAAGAGGAAATTTTTTTTTTACACAGCGAGTGGCTATGATTTGGAATTCACTGCCTGAAAGGGTGCTGGAAGAAGATTCAATAGTAAGGTTAAGGCACTTGATCAGCTCCGCTGGGCAGGCCACGTTGTCCGCATGCCAAACACGAAACTCCCAAAGCAAGCGCTCTACTCGGAACTCTTTCATGGCAAACGAGCCAAAGGTGGGCAGAGGAAACGTTACAAGGACACCCTCAAAGCCTCCCTGATAAAGTGCAACATCCCCACTGACACCTGGAAGTCCCTGGCCAACGACTGCCCTAAGTGGAGGAAGTGCATCCGAGAGGGCACTGAGCATCTCGAGTCTCATCGCCGAGAGCATGCAGAAATCATGCGCAGGCAGCGGAAAGAGCGTGTGGAAAACCAGTCCCACCCACCCCTCCCCTCAACAACTATCTGTCCCACCTGTGACAGGGACTGTGGTTCTCATATTGGACTGTTCAGCCGCCTAAGGACTCATTTTTAGAGTGAAAGCAAGTCTTCCTCGATTCCGAGGGACTGCCTATGGTGATGATAAGGCAAGTAAATCCTTCCTGAGGTAAGGAGAGCTGAGTGAAGTGGTGAGAGGTGGAAGTGGAGCTCGATTCTGGCATCAAGACGGACGATGTTTAGCCACAGCCGCCGGACTCTGGTACACTGCAGTGTTGCTCCAGAGTCTGAATCACCATCTGGCTGGAGGGAGGAGGGGTATAATTGGACTCAGTGCCCTTGAGTGAGGGAGATGGGCCACGTGAGCCAGTATTCTCGGCCCTGCTACAAAGTGCAGACACATGGACATTGGGAGAGGAGAGGAGCAGGTGTCAGGGTAATGCCCTTCCGCTCATGGTTCAATATCCCATCAACACTCATTGTCCAGGCTCACACAGGACAAGTAATAATCAGGCTGGAGCACGGCAGGAAGTTGGTGCGAGTGGGACTATGCCCCAGTGAGAGTCCGCACCTTCAGGAGAGGAGGGGAGTGGGCCCCATGGAATATACCCCAGTGAGTGTCAGCACCTTCAGGAGAGGAGGGGAGTGGGACCATGGAGGAAGAGAGTGCTGTCTATGGCACTATAGCACTGTGTGACTGGGGAGGGGAATTGCCCTGTCAAAATTACTGGGGACGGGGTCATCTAAACACTTAAGGGTGGGGTCCGAACCTGGTAGGGTGAGGTGGAGGAGGAGGGGGTGACATCATTCGCTCCCGCCCCGTCCGCACACTCCACAATCCAATCAGAGGTGCAGGACGTGGGGAAGAGTCGGAGGGGATTGTCTGGTAATAATGGACCATGTTTATTGTGGTGATCAAATTCCATCCCCAATCCCGCCATTTTTGCAGGGGGTTGGGTGAGGGGGTCCTCGACTTGGCCCCCAGCACAATCCACTCCAGGGGACGGGGGTCTGAGCACTCCCCAGCCTCACCTCCTTGATATGGGGAGGGGGCAGGAACGGGAATGTGTGGGTGACGCAGGTGGGCACACAGCGCACCGTGAGCATGTGGGTGAGGTGGGCCTGACCTGGTTCAGGCTTCTTTCCCCATCCCCGGGGGTAGAGATTCCACTTCGGTCTGCACTGTCGTTTTAGGTCCTGAGTCGACCGAGCTCGTCAACTCCACACGGTCGAATCGCTGCCAATGGGCGAGGAAATGTGTGAACCTGTGAGCATGCTCACGGGTTTGTGGAGTTGGTGCGTTGTGAGTGGCTTAGCCAGTCACGTGATGTTCACAAGACTCGATAAAACCCCAGCCAGTTGGGTCCCGGTCATCCACGATGAGGTATGCAGTTGTGAGCCTAGTGGATGAACTGGTAATGTGTAGTGTGATTGAACAAAATAGTTCTTAATAGCAATGTGTTGCTGTGAATGCTTAAGTAAAGAACACATGAAGAAAATACATTACAGGCAGTTCTGGAGATTATTATAAAAGCAACATACTGTCTATGCTGGTGGTCTGAAATGATGGTGCAAGGCAAAAGGAGGTGATAATGGCAGCCTGGCTCCGTTCCCATGACACCATTACCATCCCTTTTTTCCTTTTCACCCCGCCCTTTTTCCTTAGGAACATAGAGTCCGAATTTGATGAACTCACCGCCCACTGCCACCCACTGCCCCCACTGCTGCCCACTGCCACACACTGACCTCACTGCCCCCACTGCCACCCACTGCCCTCACTGAACCCACTGCCACCCACTGCCCTCACTGCCCCCCACTGCCACCCACTGCCCTCACTGCCCCTACTGCCGCCCACTATCCCTCTCTGTTGCCCACTGCCCCTCACTGCCCCCCATTGCCCCTCACTGCCCCCCACTGCCACCCACTGTCCCTCTCTGTTGCCTATTGCCCCTCACTGCCCCCCACTGCCCTTCACTGTCCCCACTGCCCCCCACTGACCCCATGGTTGTCCACTGCTTCCCACTGCCACCCACTGCCCACCCACCGCCCCCCACTGTCGTTCACTGCCACCCACTGCCCACCCACTGCCCCCCACTGTCACTCACTGCCATGCACTGCCACCCACTGCCCACCCACTGCCCACCCACTGCCACCTATTTCCGCCCACTGTCACTCGCTGCTGCCCACTGCCACCCACTGGCACCCACTGCCCACACTGCTGCCCACTGTCACCCACTGTCCCCACTGCTGCCCACTGGCACACAATGTCCACACTGCTACCCACTGCCCCCCACTGCCCCCCACTGTTGCCCACTGCCACCCACTGCCACCACTGCTGCCCACTGCCACCCACTGCCACCACTGCTGCCCACTGTCACCCACTGCCCCCACTGCTGTCCACTGGCACACAATGCCCACACTGCTAGCCACTGCCACCCACTGCCCCCCACTGCTGCCCACTGCCACCCACTGCCACCACTGTTGCCCACTGCCACCACTGCTGCCCATTGCCACCCAGTGCCACCCACAGCCACCCAGTGCCACCCACAGCCACCCACTGCCCCCACTGCCAACCACTGTCACACATTGTCGCTGACTGCTGCCCACTGGCCCCCACTGCCCCTCACTGCCACCCACTGCCATCCACTGCCCTCCACTGCCCCCCATTGTCGCTGACTGCCACCCACAGCCACGCACTGCCCCTCACTGCCATCCAGTGCCCCCATTGTCGCTGACTGCCACCCACTGTCGCACACTGTCGTCCACTGCCCCCACTGCCCTCCACTGCTGCTCACTGCCACCCACTGTCACCGACTGTCGCCGACTGCTGCTGACATTCCTCCCGAGGTTGCGCTGAGTGCAAGTTTCCATTTGGTCTGGAGCGGGCGGGAGGGGAGAGCGGCCGGGAACCGCCCGCTGACATCAGCGGGCGGCTGAGTGGCGCAACTGACCGCCCGCCCGCCGAGCTCCCAGATTCCTGCGGGCAGGAGTTGGTGGGACTCGGCGGCAGAATGCGGGTGGACCGTTGGCTGGAGGCTGGTCTGTCCCAGACGCTAAGGATGAAGATCCTGAAAAAAAAGGTAAGTGAACTTAAAACATTTTTTTTTTCAAAGCGATTTACCTCAATGGGGTCCCCTGTAGGTCCTCCGATGGATTTTTTTTCATGACATTATAGGAACAGGAGGCCATTCAGCCCCTTGAGGCTGTTACATTATAGGAAAAGGAGGAGGCCATTCAGCCCCTTGAGCCTGATACATTATAGGAACAAGAGGAGGCCATTCAGCCCCTCGAGCCTGTTTACCGTTCAATGAGATCATGGCTGATCTGTGACCTAACTCCATATATCTGCCTTTGGCCCATATCCCTTAATACCTCTGGTTAACAAAAAGCTATCAATCTCGGATTTGAAATTAACAACTGACCCAGCAGCAATTGCCATTTTATGGAAGAGAGTTCCAAACTTCTACCACCCTCTAGAAGTGTTTCCTAATTCCACTCCTGAAGGGCCTGGCTCTAAGGGCTAGACTATGACCCTCGAGTTCTAGAATCCCCAACCAGCAGAAATAGCTTATTTCTACCTATCTGTTCCCCTTAATATGTTGAAAACTTCGATCAGATCACCCCTTAACCGTCTAAATTCTAGGGAATACAACCCTAGTTTGTGTAACCTCTTCTCGTAACTTAACCCTTCGTGTCCAGGGAGCATTCTGGTGAACCTACGCTGCACTCCCTCCAAGGCCAATATACCCTCCCTAAGGTGCAGTGCCCAGAACTGCTCACAGTGCTCCAGGAGTGGTCTAACCAGGGCTTTGTATAGATACAGCATAACATCTACCCCCTTGTATTCTAGTCCTTTAGATATAAATGCCAGCATCCCATTAGCCTTATTGATTATTTTCTGTAGCTGTTTCTGACATTTTAATGATCTGTGTACCTGGACCACCCCCATCGCGAGTCTCTTTGGACATCCGCTGTTTTTAACTTTTAGGCCCAAGGTGGACGACCTCGCATTTTGCCAATATTAAAATCCATTTGCCACAGTTTGGCCCAATCACATAATCTGTCGCAATCCCTCTGTAATTTTATCCTTTCATCCACACTGCCTACAATGCTGCCCATCTTTGTGATCGGCGACATTACCCATCCCATCCTTGCCTCTGCACGTGCTTAAAACCGTTAATCTCAAACTTCTCCCAGTTCTGATGAAGGGTCATCGACCTGAAACATTAACCGTGTTTCTCTCTCCACAGAAGCTGCCTGACCTGCTGAGTATTTCCAGCATGGAACAATGTGATCCGTCTTATAATCTGGATCATGTTCTTCCCCCCATCCCCACTGTGCTCTCCGTGCTCTGTACGCTCTCCCCACCCCTCAACTTCCTGACCTCCTCCCTCCTCTTCTCTCTCTTTCTTCCCTCCTCTCTTTCACCCTCTCTCTCTCTCTCCCCTCCTCTCTCCCCTTCCCTCTCTCTCCCCTCCTCTCTCCCCTTCCCTCTCTCTCCCGTCCTCTCTCCCCTTCTGTCTCTCTCTCCCCTCCTCTCTTTCACCCGCTCTCTCTCTCTCTCCCCTCCTCTCTTTCGCCCTGTCTTTCCCTCTCTCCCCGCTCTTTCACTCTGTCTGTCTTTCTCTCTCCCCTCTTCTCTTTCACCCTCTCTCTCTCTCTCTCTCCCCTCCTCTCTCCCCTTCCCTCTCTCTCCCCTCCTCTCTTCCCTTCTCTCTCTCCCCTCCTCTCTTTCACCCGCTCTCTCTCTCTCCCCCCTCCTCTCTTTCACCCTATCTCTCTCTCTCTCTCTTCCCTCCTCTCTCCCCTTCTCTCTCCCCTTCTCTCAATCCCTCCCCTCATCTCTTTCACCCGTCTTTCTCTCTCTCTCTCCCCCCTCCTCTCTTTCACCCTGTCTCTCTCTCTCTCTCCCTCAGATCTCCCCCTCCCTCGCCCCTCCATTCCCCTCCTGCCCACACCCTCCCCCCCACCCCGCTGCTCTGATTCCCCCTCTCTCCCCATTGTGTCCTCTCTCTAATCCACCTTCTCCAAATCTCCCCGGCCACCAACAGATGCCCTGATCTCCCCTCCACGGAGCTGAAGAATACACAGCATGGGGTGCAGGCCCAAACCGCTGGGTACTGCGTCTTCGGTAAACAGTGTGCGTGCACAGAGAGCCACCAATATGTTTGTGCAGATAATCACAGCGAATCATTTCTCAGTGAAATCGCAGCTGCAATGAAGTGTGAGGGACTGAAAACACTTATAGCAACAGCAACGTCCTGCATCGATACAGGATACAGCACCCTAAACATAATAAGACCTCCCAAGGCCTTTCACAGGAGCATAATCAGACAAAGATTTTGACACTGAACCACAAAAGGAGATATTAGGACAGGTGACCAAAAGCTTGATCAACGAGGATCTTAAAGGAGGTGAGAGTGGCAGAGAGGTTTATGAAGGGAATTCCAGAGCTTGGGACCCAGGCAGCTAAAGGCACGGATTTGGAATTAACAAGAGGCTAGAGTTGGAGGAGTACAGAGATTTCTGAGGGTTGTAGGACTGGAGGTGGTTGTAGAGATAGGGAGGGTTGTGGTACTGGAGGAGGTTACAGAGATAGGGAGGGGTGTAGGGCTGAAGGAGGTTACAGAGATAGGGAGGGGTGTAGGGCTGGGGGGGGTTACAGAGATAGGGAGAGGTGTCGGGCTGGAGGAGGTTACAGAGATAGGGAGGGGTGGAGGGCTGGAGGTGGTTACAGAGATCTCGGGGGGGTTGTAGGACTGGAGGAGGTTACAACGAAAGGAAGGACTGCAGCATTGGAGGAGGTTGCAGAAATAGGGAGGGTTGTAGGGGCTGTAGGATGTTACATAGATAGGGAGTGTTATAGGACTGGAGGATGTTACAGAGATAGGGAGGGTTGTAGGACTGAAGGAGGTTGCAGAGATAGGGAGGGCTGAATGACTGGAGGAGGTTACAGAGATCTCGAGAGGTTGTAGGACTGGAGGAGGTTGCAGAGATAGGGAGGGTTGTAGGGGCTGGAGGAGGTTACATAGATAGGGAGTGTTATAGGACTGGAGTATGTTACAGAGATAGGGAGGGTTGTAGGACTGAAGGAGGTTGCAGAGATAGGGAGGGCTGAATGACTGGAGGAGGTTACAGAGATCTCGAGAGGTTGTAGGACTGGAGGAGGTTGCAGAGATAGGGAGAGGCTGTGGGGCTGGAGGAGGTTACAGAGACAGGGAGGGGCAAGGCCATGGAGATATTTGAAGATGAAGATGAGTATTTTGGAGGGGGTCAGGGGATTGATTTCACATTCTCCACTCTGGCCTCCTTTCACTGGGATTGCATTCCACACACTAGCAGTCCCCTGCTGCCTGTCCTGTGCCCGGTGGTTAGATGAGCCCTCACAGTGAGTTCCTGAAGATTTTCTGACTGTGCGGGGCATTGTGGCCCAGGATAATCTGGGCCTCAGCCTGGGTAGTGATCAGGAACATAACTAACCCAAGGATGGGAAGGCCAACTCTAGCTCCCCAACCACAGCCCCAGGTCCACCTCTGCAGATCAACACCAGGGCTAAAAGGCTTCAATTATGAGGACAGACTGCATACATTATTGCATTTCCTTGAGTTTAGAAGATTAAGGCGTGATCGAATTGAGGGTTTTAAGATGATTAAAGGAGTTAATAGGATAGATAGAGAGAAACAATTTCATCTGGTGAAGAGTCCAGAACAAGGGGCATAATCTTCATGTTAGAGCTCGGTCATTCTGGGACGATGTCAGGAAGCACTTCTACACACAAAGGGCAGTGGGAATCTGGAACTCTCCCCCAGAAATGCTGTGGGCCACAATTGAAAATGACAACACTGAGATAGATATATTTTTGTTAGGCGAGGGTATTATGGGATACAGAACCAAGGCGGGTAGATGGAGTTAAAATACAGATCAGACATGATTGAATTGAATGGAGGAACAGGCTGAATGGCCTCCTCCTGTCCCTGTGGTAACAGGCTCGAGGAGCTGAATGGGCCTCCTCCTGTTCCTGTGTAAGATGCTCAAGGGGCTGAATGGGCGTCCTCCTGTTCCTATGTAACAGGCTCGAGGGGCTGAATGGCCTCCTCCTGTCCCTGTGGTAACAGGCTCAAGGAGCTGAATAGGCCTCCTCCTGTTCCTGTGTAAGAGACTCGAGGGGCTGAATGGGCTCCTCCAGTCCTTGTGTAACAGGCTCGAAGGGTTGAATGGGCCTCCTCCTATTCCTGTGTAAGAGGCTCGAGGGGCTGAATGGGCATCCTCCTGTTCCTCTGGTAACAGGCCCAAGTGGCTGAATGGCTTCCTCCTGTCCCTATGGTAACAGCCTCAAGGGGCTGATTGGCCTCCTCATGTACCTGTGCAACTGACTCGAGAGGCTGAAGGGCCTCCACCTGTCCCTATGGTAACAGGCCCGAGGGGCTGAATGGCCTCCTCCTGTCCTTATGATAACAGCCCCGAGGGGCTGAATGGCCTCCTCAAGTCCCTATGGTAACAGGCCCTAGGGGCTGAATGGCCACCTCCTGTCCCTATGGTAACAGGCCCGAGGAGCTGAATGGCCTCCTCGTGTCCCTATAGTAACAGGCCCGAGGGGCTGAATGGCCTCCTCCTGTCCCTATGGTAACAGGCCCGAGGGGCTGAATGGTCCCCTCCTGTCCCTATGGTAACAGGCCCGAGGGGCTGAATGGCCTCCTCCTGTCCCTGTGTTCATGAACTCAGAGAATGAAGGCAACTGCTCAAGGCGGTGCTGGATTGCAAGTGATGCCTTAGGCCGCTGAGCGTTAATCTTGTGCTGCTGTCGAGTGGGAACTAATCACTGTGTCACGGTGTCAGTCAGCCCCACGCTGGGGTGGGCTCCACTGAACCACAGGCCAGCTACTGGAGGCCGTGTAATTAGAGCTGGCAGTGTCTATTTAAACAGGGGCAATCGCAGGGGTCTGTCATCATCAGCAGCAACCTGCAGCCCCCTGCTCGAGTTATCGAACATTTCTGGGCTGTTAAAATGAACTCCTGCGATAGTGCCTGTCAGGCGATGGACAGAGAGACAAACAGACAAGAGCTGGGAATGAGTGGGATTGGGAATCACTGCACCCCATATTGTCAGGTATAGCCCCCCTGCTCTCCCTCATATCATCCCCTCACTCTCCCTCATATCACCCCCTCAATCTCCCTCATATCATCCCTCTCACTCTATCTTATATCATCCCCTCAATCTCCCTCGTATCATCCCTCTCACTCTATCTCATATCATCCCCTCATTCTGCCTCTTATATTGTAATGTATGTCCCTGTTATTATGCTCACAGGTTTGTAGAGCTGTTGCAATGTGCGCGGTTGCAGACCCTGTTCCATTATCTGAAGAGGCTGCTTCTCAAATTCTGCACTTCAGTCCTGATCTTTGGGCACCCTGTGCGGAGGGAAGCGGGCAGGTTGGAAGGCCTCCTCGTAGGAGTGTTCCTGGGCACGGCCAAGGGAGCCATCAGCCGGTCCAGGCATCGGGCGGTCGAGGGGGCCGTTCAGCCCAACTGCCTGCCTCTCTTCCGCAGTTATATCCGAGTCAGGGTGTCCCTGGAGATGGAGCACGCGGTGTCCACTGGTACGTTCGTGGCCTTCCGCGAGAGGTGGGCGCTAGAGGGACTGGAGTGCACCATCACCCCCGGCAACCAAATTTTAATTTGATTCTTCAATGTTAAAAGTTTAATTTGTTTATTTATCGGTTTTAGTGCCCCTTTAATAAGGGGGACACTTGATTTATAGGTCAAACCAAAAAATAGTTATAGAGCTGTTGCACTGTAAGAGGCTTAGCCAGTCATGTGATATTCACAAGACTCAATAAAACCCCAGCCAGTTGGGTCCAGGCCATCCACCATGAAGTATGCAGTTTTGAGCCTAGTGGATGAACTGGTAATGTGTAGTGTGATTGTTAAACCTTTGTTAATAAACCAACTAGTTCTTAATAGCAATGTGTTGCTATGAATTCATAAGCAAAGAACCCATGAAGCAAACATATTACACCCATTTAAAACTGAGATGAGGAGGAATTTCTTCTCTCAGAGAATTGTAAATGTGATGTATGTAGCACACAAATCACTGACTCCACACGGTCTGGTGTTGATATAACTGCTGTGACCTTAGTTCTTTATTGTGTAACTCCAGAGTGTCTCTCAGGTGTGGTGGGCAGCCTTTTATACTCTTGCAGGTACTTTCAGGTCTCCCACCACAGCGTCCTCTGTGGCGCACCATTGTACTTATACATTTAATGTACCTGGACAATACATAACAGTAAATCTGTGGAATTCTCTGCCCCAGAGAGCTGTGGAGGCTGGGTCATTGAATATATTTAAGGTGGAGATAGACAGATTTTTGAACGATAAGGGAGTCAAGGGTTATGGGGAGTGGGCGGGAAGTGGAGCTGAGTTCATGATCAGATCAGCAATGATCTTATTAAATGGCGGAGCAGGCTCGAGGGACCTGGTGGCCTCCTCCTGCTCCTATTTCTTATGTCCTTATATCATCCCCCTCACTCTGTCCCTCATGTCACCCACACACTCTGAAAACAAACAACAGCATGTAATTATATGGTGCATTTAATGGAATAAACGCAAGATGCTTCATAGGTTCGTAATCGCACAACATTTGACACCGAGCCACAAAAGGACAGGGGACCAAAGCTTGATCAAAGAGGTAGGTTCCAGTGAGGGTCTTACATGACTGGAGAGAAGTCGAGAGGCAGATAGGTTTAGGGGGGAGGTTCTAGAGCTTAGGGGCTTGGCAACTGAAGGCGCAGCCACCGATGGTGGAGTGAAGGAAGAGGGGGTTTCGCAAGAGGCCAGAGTTGGAGGAGCACAAAGATCTCGGGGGGTTGTGGGGCTGGAGGAGATCGCAGAGATAGGGAGAGGCGAGGCCATGGAAGGATTTGAAAACAAGAATGAGAATTTTTAAATGAAGGATAAAAATGTGAAATTAATGTAGAAAAAGTCATCATCATCATCATCATAGGCAGTCCCTCGGAATCGAGGAAGATTTGCTTCCACTCTCAACATGAGTCCCTAGGTGACTGAACAGTCCAATACAAGAGCCACAGTCCCTGTCACAGGTAGGACAGATAGTCGTTGAGGGAAAGGGTGGGTGGGACAGGTTTGCCGCACGCTCTTTCCGCTGCCTGCGCTTGATTTCTGCATGCTCTCGGTGATGAGACTCGAGGTGCTCAGCGCCCTCCCGGTTGCACTTCCTCCACTCAGGGTGATCTTTGGCCAGGGACTCCCAGGTGTCGGTGGGGATGTTGCACTTTATCAAGGAGGCTTTGAAGGTGTCCCTGTAACGTTTCCTCTGCCCACCTTTGGCTCGTTTGCTGTGAAGTAGAGCGCTTGCTTTGGGAGTCTCGTGTCGGGGCATGCGAACGATGTGGCCTGCCCAGCGGAGCTGATCAAGTGTGGTTAGTGCTTCAATGCTGGGGATGTTGGCCTGGTCGAGGACGCTAATGTTGGTCCGTCTGTCCTCCCAGGGGATTTGCAGGATATTACGGAGGCATCGTTGGTGGTATTTCTCTCGTGACTTGTAACGTGGGGTTCACTGATGTCCTTTCGGGAAGTAAACCAGCCGTCCTTACTCGGTCAGGGCCTATTTGTGACTCCTATCCTACACCAACATGGTTAAATGAACTGCCTCCCGGCGGGGCTGAGCGAGACACTCCGCTGTATCAAATCATGGCCAATGGTTGATGAACAAGGCCCACCTCCACCCTCAACGGGGGATGGGCACCAAATGCCGACCCTGCCAGCTTTGCCCACATCCTGGTAATGAATAGTGAATGGAGCCCTGAGGTGGCTGAGGCATAAACAGACAGTCCCAATCACAGACTAGTCCTGAACATTCCCATACTGTGAAACCGTCCGTGGGAGTGGCACTGATCCACATTATTGAAGTTGGAGAATTTCTCCGGTGCGGCCTGTTGTTGAAGCCACACTGAAAGAAAGATTTGCATTTATTGCCACAGCACATTTCACCATCTCAGGACGTCCCAAAGCGCTTTACAGCCAATGAAGTACTTTCAAAGTGTAGTCACTGTTGTAATGTAGGAAACGCGGCAGCCAATTAGCACACAGCAAGCAACGTGATAATGACAAGATGAACTGTTTTTTAGTGATGCTGGTTGATGGACACAAGGAATAATGCCGTGGGATCTTTTACGTCTACTTGAGAGAGGAGATAGGGCCTCGGTTAAACGGCTAATCCAAAAGATGGCATCTCCAACAGTGCAGCACTCCCTCAGCACTGCCCCTCCAACAGTGCAGCACTCCCTCAGCATTGCCCATCCAACAGTGCAGCACTCCCTCAGTACTGCCCCTCCGACAGTGCAGCACTCCCTCAGCATTGCCCCTCTGACAGCGCGGCACTCCCTCAGCACTGCCCCTCTGACAGTGTAGTACTCACTCAGTACTTCCTCCCCCAACAGTACAGTACTCCCTCACTATTTCACCTCTGACAGTGCAGTGTTCCCTCAGTAATGCCCCTCTGTCAGTGCAGTACTTCCTCAGTACTGCCCCTCCAACAGTGCAGTGCTCCCTCAGTACTGCCCCTCCGTCAGTGCAGTACTCCCCCAGTACTGCCCCTCCGACAGTGCGGCGCTCCCTCAGTACTGCCCTCCAACTGTGCGGCGCTCCCTCAGTACTGCCCCTCCGACAGCGCGGTACTCCCTCAGTACTGCCCCTCCGACAGCGCGGCGCTCCCTCAGTACTGCCCCTCCGACAGTGCGGCGCTCACTCAGTACTGCCCCTCTGACAGTGCAGCACTCCCTCAGTACTGCCCCTCTGACAGTGCAGCGCTCCCTCTGTATCACTGGAGTATCAGCATGGAATATATCCTCAAGTGTCTAGAGTGGGTCTTGAACCGACGACCATCTGACTCCGAGACAAGAGAGCTACGATTGACCCATGGGTGACCTTATGAAGTCAAGGCTCTAGAGAAGTTTTGGGAAAAAATAAACAGAGTAGGTCAGGAAGGGACAGAGAGAATAACAAAGGTAATGGGCATCACTGACTAAGGTGACATTCGGGAAAAATAGAAAAAAGTCAAAGCTAAAGGCACTGGGGCTGAAGTTCAGGCCCGCCAGAAAGCTGGCGCCTCTGCTTATTTGTGGATATTTTTACCGTCGAGTCCAACAAGGCTGACTATTCATCCATTTTCACCTCTTTGGCAATTTTTTCGGAGCGGACAGGAAGTTTATCATAATGGAGGCAGGAGTGTGGCGGTGAGTGCGGGTGAGGGGCAGGAGTGAGGGCAGGATGGAGCCTCTCCGCTGTCACTCAGCGACGGAGCGGTGGTGATGTCGGTGCGCATGTGCGTCACCCCGTCCCTCCCCTCATTTAAAGGGGGAAGAACAGTGATTCTGTCGGTCCGGCCCACTGGGCCACCAGGGAGGGTTTGGGCCGGGCCAGCGGCCTGGCATCCAAGAGGGGGAGCCAGGCTGCCTGTTGGTGGCCAGGCCGAACCCGGAGCCGTAATTGTCTGGCCGATCGAGAAGTAGGTCGGCAAAGAAAACACGGTGGCTGCGGCAGTGCGCCCTCCTCTCGAAGGGCCACTGCGGTGCCGTGACTCACACATGCAAAACAAGGTGCACCGACAGAGAAAGCTGTCGGGGGCACTGCGCGGCAGGTTGCCGATTTTTGGAGGTAAATTTTGGGCGGAGTGGGACAGAGGTGCGGGCGAGCGGCGGTGTGCGCTTTGATGATGCGCTTGCACCGATCGGCAGCCAGGGGGCGGAAGTGGGGACCAGCTGAAAAATCCTGGAGCTGAATTTGCGTCGGGGCAGCCAATGGACTGGAACGCGGCGGCCATTCGATTCTGTCGCATGGTTGCCGCAAAGCGGCGGTAACAGGACCTTATCCCCACACCGGATTTCAGCCCTGCTATATCTGAACGGGCGAAGCATTCGCAACAAAATAGATGAATTAATAGCGCAGATACAAACGAATAGGTTTGATCTAATAGCCATTACGGAGACGTGGTTGCAAAGTGACCAATGTTGGGAACTAAATATTCCAGGATGCTTAACTTTTAGAAGAGATAGGCAAATTGGAAAAGGAGGAGGGATCGCCCCTGATAGGATGGGATAAGGACAGGAGAGAGAAAGGAACTTAGCTCGGAAAATCAAGTATTAGAATCAGTTGGGCTAAGAAACAGCAAGGGGCAGAAAACATTGGTGGAAGTTGTTTATAGGCCCTCAAACAGTAGTGGTAATGTAGGGCAGAGTATAAATCAGGAAATCAGAGGCGCATGTAACAAGGGTAATACAATAATCATGGGGAACTTTAATCTATATATAGACTGGGCAAACCAAATTTGCAGTAATAGTGTGGAGGACAAATTCATGGAATGTATACTAGATAGTTTTCTAGATCAGTATGTTGAGGGAGAAGGCTATTTTAGATCCAGTATTGTGCAATTAGAAAGGGTTAATTAATAACCTTGTAGTAAAGGGGCCGTTAGGGAAGAGTGACCATAATATTATATTAAATTTGAAAGTGATTGAGTTAAATCCGAAACTAAGGTCTTAAATCTAAACAAAGCAAACTAGTAGGTATGAGGGGCGAGTTGGCTAAGGTAGATTAGTAAACTACATTAAAAGGTATGATGGTAGAAAAGCAAAGGCTAACATTTAAAGAATTAATACATAATTTACAACAAATATACATTCCTTTAAGGCATAAAAACCCCACAGGAAAAGTGGTCCAACCATGGCAAACAAGGGAAGGTAAAAATAGTATTCGATCAAAAGAAGAGGCTTATAATGTTGCCAAAAAGAGCAGTAAGCCTGAGGATTAGGAGGATTTGAGGGAAGGTATTGAGGAGATATGAGGCAAAATTTATTTATTTAGAGGGTGGTGGAGGTCTTGAACTCACTGCCTGAAAGGGTAGTAGAGGCAGAAACTCTCACCACATTTAAAAAGTACTTGGATGTGCACTTGAAATGTCGTAACTTACAGGGCTACGCACCAAGAGCTGGAAAGTGGGATTAGGCTGGGTAGCTATTTGTCGGCTGGTGTGGACACGATGGGCCGGAATGGCCTCCTTCGGTGCTGTAAATTTCTATGATTCTAAGATTCTATGATTTTAGAATTCAGCAAAGGAGGACTATGAAATTGGTAAAGAAAGGGAAAATAGAATATGAGAGTAAACTAGCGAGAGACATAAAAAACAGATTGTGAAAGCTTCTGTAGGTATGTCAAAAGGAAAAGATTAATGAAAATAAATGTGGGTCCCTTACAAACTGAGACAGGAGAAATTATAATGGGGAATAAGGAAATGGCTGAGAAATTAAACAAATATTTGTGTCTGTCTTTACGGAAGAAGAGGTAAACATTTTCGCGGAAATAGTGGAGAACCAAAGGTCTGGCAAGAATGAGGAACTGAAAGAAAATAGTATTAGTCAAAAAATAGTACTGAAGAAATTAATGGGACTGAAAGCCGATAAATCCCCTGGACCAGATAGCCTATATCCGAGGCATTCTGAACGAGGTGGCTATAGAGATAGTGGATGCATTGGTTGTCATCTTCCAAAGTTCCATAGATTCTAGAACGGTTCCCACAGATTGGAAGGTAGCTAATGTAACCCCACTGTTTAAGAAACAAGGGAGAGAGAAAATGGGGAACTACAGACCAGTTAGCCTGACATCACCAAAGGAAAAATGTTAGAATCCATTATTAAGGATGTTGGTAACAGGGCACTTAGAAAATAATAATAGGATTGGGCAGAGTCAACATGGATTTATGAAAGGGAAATCATGTTTGACAAACCTATTAGAGTTTTTTGAGGTTGTAACTAACAGAATACATAAGGGGGAACCAGTGGATGTGGTGTATTTGGATTTTCAGAAGGCATTTGATAAGGTGCCACACAAGAGGTTATTCAACAAAATTAGGGCTCATGTAATTGGGGTTAATATATTAGCATGGATTGAGGATTGGTTAATGGACAGAAAACAGAGAGTAGGAATAAACGGGTCATTTTCGGGTAGGCAGGCAGTAACTAGTGGGGTGCCGCAAGGATCGATGCTTGGGTACCAGCTATTCACAATCTAGATCAATGATTTGGATGAGGGGACCAAATGTAATATATCCACGTTTGCTGATGATGCAAAGCTAGGTGGGAATTGAAGTTGTGAAGAGGATGCAAAGAGACTGCAAGGGGATATAAACAGATTGAGTGAGTGGGCAAGAACATGGCAAATGGAATATAATGTGGAGAAATGTGAAGATATTCTGTTTGACAGGAAAAATAGAAAAGCAGAGTATTTTTTAAATGGTGAGAGATTGGGAAATGTTGGTGTTCAGAGGGAACTGGGTGTCCTTGTACACGAATCACTGAAAGTTAACATTCAGGTACAGCAAGCAATTAAGAAAGCAAATGTTTTGTTGGCCTTCATTACAAGAGGATTTGAGTAAAAGTGTAAAACTGTCTTACTGCGATTATGTAGGGCCCTGGTGAGACCACACCTGGAGTATTGAGTATAGTTTTGGTCTTCTTACCTGAGGAAGGATATACTGCCATTGAGGGAATGCAACGAAGGTTCACCAGACTGATTCCTGGGATGGGGGGATTGTCCTGTGAGGAGAGATTGAGTAGACTAGGCCTATATTCTCGAGAGTTTAGAAGAATGAGAGGGGATCGCATTGAAACATGCAAAATTCTGACAGGGCTTGACAGGGTAGATGCAGGGAGGATGTTTCCCCTGGCTGGGGAGTCTCGAACCAGGGGTCACAGTCTCAGAATAAGGGGTCGGCCATTTAGGACTGAGATGAGGAGAAACCTCTTCATTCAGAGGGTGGTGAATCTCTGGAATTCTCTACCCCAGAGGGCTGTGGAGGCTCAGACCTTGAGTATATTCCAGAGCTCGATAGATTTTTGAATATTAATGGATCGAGGGATATGGGGACAGTGCAGGAAAGTGGAGTTGAGGTAGAAGATCAGCCATGATCTCACTGAATGGCGGAGCAGGTTCGAGGGGCCGAATTGCCTCCTCCTGCTCCTAATCCTTATGTTCTTATGATGCTGCCTCTTTGATGCTTTCTTTCTGCTGGGCTTGCTCTCCTGAGCTCGAGAGGTTGTGCACAACAGTGTGTACAAGGGTCTGTAGAGCCCCAGCCACAAAGTGTGTGTCCACGGTATGAGTGGAACACGCGCGGGGGGGCGGAGGGGGGAATAGCCCATTACTGCCTTTTCGACTGAGGATAGGCAGACGGTCCGACTGATCCGGATTTGCCGCCGGGCCAGGGGCCGGGCCAGGGGGCAGTGGAAACGTGTTTCCTCCGCGCCCGGCGCTCCGAACCTTGCTACCCCGCAAGGCGAACGCTGCCGGTCGGTGCCCACGGTGGGAATCTGCCAGTGTCTGGGCGGTGAGGCCTCCCTTAAATGTGAGGGCTCCTCTGTAGGATGTTAGTTTTTCACTCTACCCTGATTCTTAGACCTTGGAACTTATAGGGGAAAGGACAACATGTGGCACAAAATTTAAGTTTAACGCAGTGTCCGTTTTATTACACACAAAAAACCAACTAAAACTACAGGACTAGACTTCTGAGAGAAATCGACTGAAGACATACAATCGCCCTTCCTGGCTGTGGCTATTGTAGGTTCATGGTCATTGGTTCTGTGACCAGTTGGTTCTTCTTCTGGCCGTTCTCTGCAGTGCTGTTCCCTCCATGTACACCTTGTCCTTCCGTCCATTCGTCTGTTCGTTCTTTTGACCTGTGTCCATCTGTAACGTGTCCTTCTACATCTTCTGTGTGCTTTGTCTTCCGTCTCTTCCTGTCCTTCTTCCATCTTCTGCTGAGCTGCTTCTAGCCGGCTTATTTACATCCAGGTTTTGACTGATCTCCCGTCACTGCGGTTTCTGATACAGTGTTTGCATCGATACATTTTTAGTTCAAGGTCTCCTTCTGTGCTTTTCTGCAGGTTAGTAACCTTACAACGCCGTGGCTGCTATTTCCTTTTAATTGCCGGCCGACTCCGCAATTGGGTTCGGCCAGGCCGCCAACAGACAGCCTGGCACCCCGCAATGGGCACTAAGGAGGACTCGCTAGGGCTCGCCGCGTTCCTCCCCTTTACTTCCATGTCAGCGCGACGTGGCACATCATCACCGCCGCCCTGACGTACGCCGCACACTGCTGAAGATACCGCCCACTCTCCGCCCCAATCACAACTCGTTTCCGCCCCACGGCCGTCCGCAACATCAGCTCCGTTGACTTTTTTTCCGGCAAAAGAGGGAAATTTCTCTCCATTCCCCGTCCCATCAGTACTGTCGTTAATCCGCCAGTTAAGTCAAACTCTCCGGCCCAAATGGAGCGCTGGGCAAGTTTGGCCCCTTGCTCTCGCCTGTTGTGCTGAGTGTGCCTGCTGATTCTGGGTGGCCCCAGCCCCCAGAAATCGATCGCACTGCACCTTCCAGCGACTTGTGTTGGCAACATCCCAGCGACCCCCTGCTTCTCAGCTCAGGCAATGCGGAGCGAGGAGCCGGACCCCACACTGGGACAGCAGCAGCTTCAATCACATCTCAGCACAATGTCACACCCACTGTACCCAGACAAAGAACCATTCCGCTTCTCCAGAGTGACATGACCGTATTGATAGTTGGAAGTTTGAAATATTATCGATGAATAATATATTGGTGGTTCGCATTCACGCCGATACAACTACATTCCCGTGATTGAGTTACCAGCCCCTTAGCTCTGCGCACATTATTAACCGCAACTGATCTCGATTGTTCAGTCACCACACAAAGGCAGCAAAACGGTGATACAGAGAGAGATAATTTGGCTCTGAGGAGCCTGCAGCATCATCACTGCCATTCTCGTTATCATCTCTAACCTGAGCAGCCTGGAACTCACTCCCGGGTATCTGTTATTCTATATATAAACCCCCCGAACCCCTCGATTAGATTCCAGCCTGTAACTCACTCCCGGGTATCTGTTATTTTATATATAAACCCCCCGAACCCCTCGATTAGATTCCAGCCTGTAACTCACTCCCGGGTATCTGTTATTCTGTTATTCTATATATAAATCACCGAATCCCTCAATTAGATTCCAGCCTGAAACTTGCTTCTAGATATCTGTTATTCCATATATAACTCCCCCCCCTCCCCCACTCCCCGAACCCCTTGATTAGATTCCAGCCTGTAACTCACTCCTGGGTATCTGTTATTCGATATATAAACCCCTCGAACCTCTCAATTAGATTCCAACTTGTAACTCACTCCCGGGTATCTGGTATTCTATAGATAAACCGTCCCAAACCCCTTGATTAGATTCCAGCCTGGAACTCTCTCCCGAGTATCTGTTATTCTATATATTAAACCCCCGAACCCCTCGATTAGTTTCCAGCCTGTAACTCACTCCCGGGTATCTGTCATTCTATATATAAACCCCCGAACCCCTCGATTAGTTTCCAGCCTGTAACTCAATCCCGTGTATCTGTTATTCTATATATAAATCACCGAATCCCTCAATTAGATTCCAGCCTGAAACTTGCTTCTGGATATCTGTTATTCTATATATAACTATCCCCCCACACCCCGAACCCCTTGATTAGATTCCAACCTGTAACTCACTCCCGGGTATCTCGTATTCTATATATAAACACCTCAGAACCCCTTGATTGGATTCCAACCTGTAACTCACTCCCGGGTATCTCGTATTCTATATATAAACCCCCCGAACACCTCAATTAGATTCCAGCCTGTAACTTGCTCCTGGGTATCTGTTATTCTATATATAAACCCCCCGAACCCCTCGATTAGATTCCAACTTGTAACTCACTCCCGGGTATCTGGTATTCTATAGATAAACCGTCCCAAACCCCTTAATTAGATTCCAGTCTGTAACTCACTCCCGGGTATCTGGTATTCTATATATAAACCCCCCGAACCCCTCGATTAGATTCCAGCCTGTAACTCAATCCCGTGTATCTGTTATTCTGTTATTCTATATATAAATCACCGAATCCCTCAATTAGATTCCAGCCTGAAACTTGCTTCTAGATATCTGTTATTCCATATATAACTCCCCCCCCGACTCCCCGAACCCCTTGATTAGATTCCAACCAGTAACTCACTCCCGGGTATCTCGTATTCTATACATAAACACCCCCGAACTCCTAGATTAGATTCCAGCCTGTAACTCACTCCTGGGTATCTGCTATTCGATATATAAACCCCTCGAACCCCTCAATTAGATTCCAACTTTTAACTCACTCCCGGGTATCTGGTATTCTATAGATAAACCGTCCCAAACCCCTTGATTAGATTCCAGCCTGGAACTCTCTCCCGAGTATCTGTTATTCTATATATTAAACCCCCGAACCCCTCGATTAGATTCCAGCCTGTAACTCACTCCCGGGTATCTGTTATTCTATATATAAACCCCCGAACCCCTCGATTAGATTCCAGCCTGTAACTCAATCCCGTGTATCTGTTATTCTATATAGAAATCACCGAATCCCTCAATTAGATTCCAGCCTGAAACTTGCTTCTGGATATCTGTTATTCTATATATAACTATCCTCCCACACCCCGAACCCCTTGATTAGATTCCAACCTGTAACTCACTCCCGGGTATCTCGTATTCTATACATAAACACCTCAGAACCCCTTGATTGGATTCCAACCTGTAACTCACTCCCGGGTATCTCGTATTCTATATATAAACCCCCCGAACACCTCAATTAGATTCCAGCCTGTAACTTGCTCCTGGGTATCTGTTATTCTATATATAAACCCCCCGAACCCCTCGATTAGATTCCAACTTGTAACTCACTCCCGGGTATCTGGTATTCTATAGATAAACCGTCCCAAACCCCTTAATTAGATTCCAGTCTGTAACTCACTCCCGGGTATCTGGTATTCTATATATAAACCGCCCCGAACCCTTCGATTAGATTCCAACCTGTAACTCACTCCCAGGTATCCGTTATTCTATATATAAACCCCCCCAAAACCCTCGATTAGAGTCCAGCCTGTAACTCACAGCTGGGCATCTATTATTCTATATATAAACCTCCCTGAACCCCTCGATTAGATTCCAGCTTGTAACTTGCTCCCGGGTATCTGTTATTCTATATATAAACCCCCTAAACCCCTCGCTTAGATTCCAGCCTGTAACACACTTCCGGATATCTGGTATTGTATATATAAAGCCCCAAACTCTGCTCTCGGACTGTGGTGATTCATCGCTTGTCCGATTCCATGCTTTCTCTGATTGCTGGAGGTTATTAACTGATGTCCTTGCTGTAAATGACTGTGTACACGGAGAGACATTAGCTCGGATGATTGCACGATTCAATTGCAATAAAATTGGAAGTCTTTGTCACTCAGAAAATGCCTGATCGTATAAAAACCAAGGAATGGATGAGATGCAAATTGCGTGAGTCAACCTGGAGCTGACCCTGTTTGGGATAAAACTTTTTTTAAACGATGCTATTGTCTGAATTAAACATCACTTCAAATATTAATCAAACCCGGAATAGTACTGACAATCCATAAACTCAGCAACTGAATCAGTCTGTTGCTTCCTCTCTCTCTCTCCCATGCTCTCTCTCCCTCTCCCATGCACTTTCTCTCTCTCTCCCATGCTCTTGCTCTCTCTCCCATGCTCTTTCTCTCTCTCTCGCATTCTCTCTCTCTCCCATGCACTTTCCCTCTCTCTCTCCCATGCTCTCTCTCTCTCTCTCTCTCCCATGCTCTCTCTCTCTCTCCCATGCACTTTCTCTCTCTCTCTACCATGCACTTTCTCTCTCTCTCTCCCATGCACTTTCTCTCTGTCTCTCCCATGCACTTTCTCTCTCTCTCCCCCATGCTCTCTCTCTCTCTCTCTCTCTCTCTCTCCCATGCATTTACTCTCTCTCTCTCCCATTCTCACTCTCTATCTCCCATGCTCTCTCTCTCTCTCTCATGCTTCTTTCTCTCTCCCATGCTCTCTCTCTCTCTCCCATGCTCTCTCTCTCTCCCATGCTCTCTCTCTCTCCCATGTTCTCTCTCTCTCTCCCATGCTCTCTTCCTCTCTCTCCCATGCTCTCTCTCTCTCTCCCATGCTCTCTCTCTCTCTCTCTCTCCCATGCTCTCTCGCTCTCTCTCTCTCTCTGCCATGCTCTCTCTCTCTCTGCCATGCTCTCTCTCTCTCCCATGCTCTCTCTCTCTCTCTCTCCCATGCTCTCTCTCTCTCTCCCATGCTCCCTCTCACTCTCCCATGCACTTTCTCTCACTCTCTCCCATGCTCTCTCTCTCTCCCATGCTCCCTCTCACTCTCCCATGCACTTTCTCTCTCTTTCTTCCATGCTCTCTCTCTCTCCCATGCACTTTCTCTCTCTCTCTCCCATGCTCCCTCTCTCTCTCCCATGCACTTTCTCTCTCTCTCTCCCATGCTCTCTCTCTCTCCCATGCTCCCTCTCACTCTCCCATGCACTTTCTCTCTCTTTCTTCCATGCTCTCTCTCTCTCCCATGCCCTCTCTCTCTCCCATGCACTCTCTCTCTCTCTCTCTCCCATGCTCTCTCTCTCTCTCCCTTGTTCCCTCTCTCTCTCCCATGCTCTCTCTCTCTCCCATGCTCCCTCTCTCTCCCATGCTCTCTCTCTCTCTCCCATGCTCTCTCTCTCTCTCCCATGCTCCCTCTCTCTCCCATGCTCTCTCTCTCTCCCTTGTTCCCTCTCTCTCTCCCATGCTCTCTCTCTCTCCCATGCTCTCTCTCTCTCTCCCATGCTCTCTCTCTCTCCCATGCTCCCTCTCTCTCCCATGCTCCCTCTCTCTCCCATGCTCTCTCTCTCTCTCTCCCATGCTCTCTCTCTCTCTCCATGCTCTCTCTCTCTCCCATGCTCGCTCTCTCTCCCATGCGCTCTCTCTCTCTCTCTCCCATGAATCTTTTTTCTCTCTGTCTCCCATGCTCTCTCTCTCTCTCGTGCACTTTCTCTCTCTCTCTCTCTCCCATGTACTTTCTCTCTCCCTCTCCCATGCTCACTCCCTCTCTCTCCCATGCTCCCTCTCTCTCCCATGCACTTTCTCTCTCTCTCTCCCATGCTCTCTCTCTCCCATGCTCCCTCTCTCTTCCCCATGCTCTCTTTCTCTCTCCCATGCTCTCTCCCTCTCTCCCATGCACTTTCTCTCTCTCTCTCCCAGGTCTCTCTCTCTCTCCCCTCTGTAATATATAGCCCCACCTAATGGACTACTGTGGTAATACAGCCATTGCTGTAAATACAATGAAGGCATCAGGTGACTGATCAGCTGACAAGTTCCTGTGATAAGTCCCATCTTGTAAAGTCTGTTTGTTGTGATGTCGTAGATAATTATACCAAATTGGTGATGAGGATGGGATTCCTAGGTTTCCTAGCTGAAATTTTGATAATTCTAGCCAAACAAAAGAGAGACTAGAGAGGTCCTTTTTGTTCCAGAACAGCTAAAAATCCCAGGTACATTGTAAGCACACTTGGCTGAACTGAAGAGTCCAGATGGCTGCGCCTATGGGAATAATAGGGCGCTTGGGTGCATTTCAACATGATTCGGAGTGTGTGTGGAGTGGCTAAAATAGTTTTTTACTACAAATAATATCATCGAAGTCCCTGATGATGAAGACAGTAATCGGGTGGTTTTAGAAAGAAAATGGGCTATTTTCTTGACTGAAGCAGGCTCCGAGGTGTTTAAAATCCTTAAAAATGTGCTTATTCCCTCAAGCCAAAGGACACATCACTTACGGAGATTCTAAGCAAGTTAGGACTGCACTATCGACCTGAGACCCTGGAAATTGCTGAAAGTTATCGTTTTGGAATTAAAATCAATTTGCCGATGAGAGTATCAGTGAGTACATTCTAACATTAAAGAAGCTATCCATTCACTGTCATTTCAGAAATTTTCAGGACTGTGCATTGCGTTACTGCCTCAAAAAATTCAATCAAGTTAGTCAGACACAATCTTCCCTTCCCTCCATGCTGACTGTCCTTGATTAATGCATGTCTTTCCAAATGAAGATTTATCCTGTCTCTTAGAATTGTTTCCAATAATTTTTCTAAAACCGAGGTTAGGCTGACTGGCCTGTAATTACTCGATCTATCCCTTTCTCCTTTTTTAAACAAAGCTACAACATTAGTAGTCCTTCAGTCCTCTGGCACCATACCTGTAGCCAGAGAGGATTGGAAAATAATGGTCAGAGCCGCTGCTATTTCCTCTTTTGCTTCTCTTAAAAGCCTGGGATACATTTCATCCGCGCCAGAGAATTTATCTACTTTCAAAGCTGCTAAGCCACTTAATATCTCCTCTCACTATGTTTATTTCATCTAATATTTCACACTCCTCCTCCCTGATTGCAATGTCTGCATCGCCCCTCTCTTTTGTGAAAACAAATGCAAAGTATTCCTTAAGAACCATACCCACGTCTTCTGCCTCCACACACAGATTACCTTTAAGTACTTTAATAGACCCCACTCTTTCTTTCGCTATCCTCTTGCTCTTAATGTATTTATCAAACATCTTTGGGTTTTCCCTGATTTTACTTGCCAACATTCTTTCATGCTCTCTCTTTGCTTTCCTGATATATTATTTAATTGCACTCCTGCACTTCTTTTACCCCTCTAAAGTTCCTGCAGTATTGAGCCCTCGGTGTCTGTCATAAGCCTCCCTTTTTTACTTTATCCTACACTGTATTTCCCTTGACATCCAGGGGCCTCTAGATTTGTTAGCCCCACCCTTTTTCTTTAAGGGAACAGACTTACTCTGAAACCACAGGATTTCCTCCTTGAATGCCTCCCACTGCTCTGACACTGATTTACCTTCAAGTAGCCATTTCCAGTCCACTTTGGCCAAATCTCATCTCAGCTCAGCAAAATTGGCTTTTCCCTCATTCATTCACACACTCACTCTTTCCCTCACTCATTTAAGCACTCAGTCCCTCCCTTGCTCATTCAAGCACTCACTCCCTCCCTCGCTCATTCAAACATTCACTCCCTCCCTCACTCATGCACACACTCACTCCCTCCCTCGCTCATTCCTGCACTCACTCACTCCCTTATTCATGCACTCACTCATTCATGCGACCATTCATGCATTCAGTCATTACTTCACTCATTCATGATTATTGGGAATGGTAGCATAGTGGTAATGTCACTGAACTAACAATCCCGAAGTCTGAAATGGATGAGCTTTGAGTTCAAATCCCACAATGGTGGCTGGGGAATTTAACTTCAGTTAGTTAAATAAATATGACATAAAAAGTTGGTGCCAGTAATGGTGACCATGAAACATCTGAATTGTCATAACAGCCCATATGGTTTACTAATATTCTAGGAAATCTGCTGGTCTGTATTTACTTATAGTAGTTCCTGTCAGTGTGGGCATCGCTGGCAAGGCTGGCATTTATTGGCCATCCCTAATTGTCTTTGTGAAGGTGGTGGTGAACCGCTGCAGTCGGTGTGGAGAAGGTGCTGTTAGGGAGGGAGTTCCAGGATTTTGACTCAGCGACGATGAAGGAACGGTGATATACTTCCAAGTCAGGATGGTGTGTGACTTGGAGGGGAACGTGGAGGTGGTGGTGCTCCCATGTGCCTGCTGCCCTGGTCCTTCTAGGTGGTAGAGGTCGCGGATTTGGGATGTGCTGCCGAAGAAGACTTGGCGAGTTACTGCAGTGCCTCTTGTAGATGGAACACACTGCAGCCACGGTGCACCGGTGGTGGAGGGAGTGAATGTTGAAGGTGGTGAATGGGGTGCAGGTCAAGCGGGCTGCTTTGTACTGGATGGTGTTGAGCTTCTTGTGAGTTGTTGGAGCTGCACTCATCCAGGCAAGTGAAGAGTATTTCATCACACCCCTGACTTGTGCCTTATAGATGGTGGAAAGGCTTTGGGGAGTCAGGAGGTGAAACACTCGCTGCAGAATACCCAGCCTCTGACTTGCTCTTGTTGCCACAGTATTTATTTGGCTGGTCCAATTAAGTTTCTGGTCAATGGTGACCCTCAGGATGTTGATGATGTGGGGGTTCGGTGATCGTAATGCCATTGAATGTCAAGGGGTGGTGGTTAGACTCTCGCTTGTTGGAGATGGTCATTGCCTGCCACTTGTATGGCGCAAATGTTACTTGCCTCTTATCAACCCAAGCCTGGATGTTGTCCAGGTCTTGCTGCATGCGGGCACGGACTGCTTCATTAGCTGAGGAGTTGTGAATGGCACTGAACACTGTGCAGTAATCAGTGAACATCCCCACTTCTGACCTTATGATGGAGGGAAGATCATTGATGAAGCAGCTGAAGATGGTTGGGCCTAGGACACTGCCCTGAGGAACTCCTGCAGCGATGTCCTGGGGCTGAGATGATTGACGTCTAACCACCACAACCATCTTCCTTTGTGCTAGGTATAACTCCAGCCAGTGGACAGTTTTCCCTCCAACTCCCATTGACTTCAGGTTTAATGGGATCCTTGGTGCAATACTCTGTCAAATGCTGCCTTGATGTCAAGGGCAGTCACTCTCACCTCATCTCTGGAATTCAGCTCTTTTGTCCATGTTTGGATCAAGGCTGTAGTGAGGTCTGGAGCCGAGTGGTCCTGGCAGAACCCAAACTGGGCATCTGTGAGCAGGTTATTGGTGAGTAAGTGTCGTTTGATAGCACTGTCGATGACACCTTCCATCACTTTGCTGATGATTGAGAGTAGACTGATGGGGCGTAAATGGCCGGATTAGAGTTATCCTGCGTTTTGTGGACAGGACATAGCTGGGCAGTTTTCCACATTGTCGGATAGATGCCAGTGTTGTAGCTGTACTGGAACAGCTTGGCTAGAGGCACGGATAGTTCTGGAGCACAAGTTTTCAGCACGACAGCCAGGATGTTTTCAGGGCCCATAGCCTTTGCTATATCCAGTGTGCTCAGCTGCTTCTTGATATCATGCGGAGTGAATCGAATTGACTGGAGACTGGCTTCTGTGATGGTGGGGATTTCAGGAGGAGGCCGATATGGATCATCTACTCGGCACTTTAGACCCACAGCATTGTAGTTATCTCTTAACTGCTCTCTGAAATATCCGAGCATGCCACTCAGTTGTACACAAGCGGTATGAAAAACAAAAATAAGATTAAAACCGGATGGACCACCCGGCTTTGACCTCGACACCAGCTACGGACATGACAATGGCACACCCAGCCTAGTCCACCCTGCAACGTCCTCCTCACCAACATCTGTGGACTTGTGCCAAAATTGGGAGAGCTGCCCCACAGACTAGTCAAGCACCAGCCTGACATAGTCCTACTCACAGAATCTTTCAGCCAATGTCCCAGACTCCTCCATCACTCGAGGTGGCAGCTCAGTGGTACACAGTCGGAGGGAGTGGCCCTGGGAGTCCTCAACATATGTCTCCGGACCCCATGAAGTCTCATGGCATCAGGTCAAACACGGGCAATGAAACCTCCTGCTGATTACCACCTCCCGCCCTCCCTCAGCTGATGAATCACTAGTCCTCCATGCTGAACTCTGTAAGATTTATCTTTTATAAGAACAGGTTTTTATCCTGTAAAATGTTGACTTGTTCTTTTCACTAAACAGAGTCAAGACATATCTTAATAGAAACATGTTTTTATTCTTTTAGATCTTGTCTGACTCTACACTTCACAGAGTTCAGAATTGTGAGACAGAACAATACAGACACGGGATATCTCGTTCCCTCACGGGAAACCTTTCGACAAAATACAGTTTCTGTATAGACCTATTCCGTTAGACTTACAGTTTATTTGCTTTATACTAAAGCAATTTTCAGCAAAACTAATAGTACCAGTGGTCAAGCGCCTAGTAATTAGTCCATGGCTCTTTGGTTGGCAACTGACCAAGTTGCCCTCTCTCTAACTGCAGCCCCCGATGAGAAACTTCGCACTGCAATTATACTTAGAAAATTAGCTATTGCCCGACTGCATGCGTGATCCAAACTATCCAGACTATCCAAAAGGTTTATGTTCCAGTCCAATGTAACTTCTGTGAGCTTGGTTGGTTCTCTTATCAATCCATGGGACAATTACTGAGGCAGAGATTGTTCTCTTACAGTCTTATCGATCCCTGGGAAAGATACTTCACTTGTCTGCATTTCTTAATGTTCAACAAAAAGGTCTCTTGAACTGCAAGGTATACTGGGTTATAAGAATTTAATCATTTTGTAGTTTTGGCCATCCAAATGCTGTTGTCTTACAACACCACTTGGAAGAAGCACTTAGAGTGGCAAAGGCACAGAATATACTCTGGGTGGGGGACTTCAGAGTCCATCAAAAAGAATGGCATGATAGCACCACGACTGACCGAGCTGGCCGGGTCCTAAAGGAGATAGCTGCAAGACTGGGCCTGCAGCAGCTGATGAGAGACCCAACAAGAGGGAAAAACCTACTTGACATCGTACTCACCAATCTACCTGTCGCAGGTGCATCTGTCCATGACAGCAATGGTAGTAGTGACCACCGCACAGTCTTTGTTGATATGAAGTTCTATCTTCACACTGAGGACACCATCCATCATGTTGTGTGGCCCTACCACCATGTTAAATGGGATCAATTCAGAACAGGTCTAGCAGCTCAAAACTGGGCATCCATGAGATGCTGTGGGCCATCAGCAGCAGCTGAATTTTATTCCACCACAATCTGTAACCTCATGGCCAGGTATATCCCTCACTCTACCATCACCATCAAGCCAGGGTCCCAACCTTGGTTCAATGAGCAGTGTAGAAGAGCATGCCAGGAGCAGCACCATATGTACCTAAAAATGGGGTGCCAAACTGGGGAAGATGCAACACAGGACTACATGCATGCTAACCAGCGGAAGCAGCATGCTATAGACAGAGATAAGCGATCCCACAAATCGAAGCTCTGCAGTCCTGCCACATCCAGTCATGAATGGTGGTGGACCATTAAACAACTAATGGGAGAAGGAGGCTCCATGAACATCCCCATCCTCAATGATGGCGGAGCTCAGCACACAAGTGCAATAGACAAGGCTGAAGCGTTTACAGCCATCTTCAGCCAGAAGTGCCAAGTGGATGATACATAAATAGCCACACTCTAGCCAAGCTGTTCCAGTACAGCTACAACACTGGCATCTATCCTTCAATGTGGAAAACTGCCAGGTATGTCCTGTCCACAAAAAGCAGGACAAATCTAATCTGGCCGATTACTGCCCCATCAGTCTGCTCTCACTCATCAGCAAAGTGATGGAAGGTGTCATCAACAGTGCTATCAAGCAGCACTTACTCACCAATAACCTGCTCAATGATGCCCAGTTTGGGTTCTGCCAGGACCACTTGGCTCCAGACCTCATTACAGCCTTGGTCTAAGCATGGACAAAACAGCTGAATTCCAGAGGTGAGGTGAGAGTGACTGCCCTTGACATCAAAGCAGCATTTGACTGAGTGTGGCATCAAGGGGCCCATTAAACCTAGAGTCAATGGGAATCAGGAGGAAAACTCTCCACTGGCTGGAGTCATACCAAGCACAAAGGAAGATGGTTATTGTACGACATCACAAACATACACTTATAAGATGGCTTCAACTCAGGAACTTGTCAAGTGACCGGTCCCTTGATGCTTTTATTGTATTTCTAGCAATGGCTGCATCACCACAGTATTCCACTATGTGGTGCAGCAGTCCACTATATGGAGCTATATATTACACTTCTCCCTCCTTAATGAAGAAGTAATTATAAAAAATAATCATCATACATAACATGCATGGTTATACATAACAAAAGATATTGACTTATTTTTCCATATTTATAGATCAAGCTTCACCACTTGTTTTCTGTTTTGAAGAGGATAACTTCGCTCTCGAACAGAACCTTCCAAACTTGGTGTCGAACTTTGACACATTCTAGGCTGAGCCTGAGGAGAGTTTTTCTCCAAGGGCTGACCTTGATCTACATGTGAATTCTCTCAAACTTCAGACTCTTTGTCTGCCTGACTCGGACTCAGACTTAAATTCTGACTTTCTCATGGATTTGTTTCTAGTACATCTGATGCAGGATTTACTACTGGTACTTTACTTGGAACAACACTACCTGATTCCTTAGAAATAATCGAATCATTCCAACTACCAACTCCTTCCACATCTGCAGGTAAAATATGATCAATATGAACAAACCTAACCTGTTCATGACCGAACATCTTGATCAAATATGTGCGAGGACCACATATCTTCACCACTCTTCCTGGTAACCACTTTAACCATTTATGGTGATGGTTCTTCACTCTCACCTGATTTAATTTCACACTTCTTTCTCTTACTCTACCTCTATCATGATTCTCTTTCTGTCTTAATTGTTTCTCTTCTACGGACTGTGACAAGTTTGGCTTTAACAACGGAAACCTGGTCCGTGGCTGTCGTTTGAGAAACAACTATTCTGGTGTTCTACAAGTATTTGTGTGAGGAGTATTATAATAAGTAATTCAAACATTTGCCAATTAGTGGTCCAATTAGTGTCCTAGACCCAACCATCTTCAGCTGCTTCATCAATGACCTTCCCCTCATCATAATGTCAACAGTGGAAATGTTCGCTGATGTTAGCAGAGTTCAGTGCCATTCGCAATTCTTCAGATAATGAAGCAGTCCATGCCTGTATCCAGCAAGACCTGCACGACATTCAGGCTTGGGCTGATAAGTGGCAAGAAACATTCGTGCCACACTAGTGCCAGGCAATGACCATCTCCAACAAGCAAGAGTCTAACCACTTCTTCTTGACATTCAACGCAATTACCATCGCCGAATCCCCCAACATCAATATCCCATGGGTCACATTAACCAGAAACTTACTGGACCAGCCACATAAATACTGTGGCAACAAGAACAGGTCAGAAGTGGGTATTCTACGGCGAGTGTTTCACCTCCTGACTCCCCAAAGCCTTTCCACCATCTGCAAGGCACAAGTCAGGAGTGTGATGGAATACTCTCCACTTGCCTGGATGAGTGCAACTCCAGCAACTCTCAAGAAGCTCGACAAAGTAGCCTGCTTGATTGACACTGCATCCACCACCTTCAACATTCACTCCCTCCACCACCGGCGCACCGTGGCTGCAGTGTGTACCATCTTCAAGATGCACTGCAGCAACTCGCCAAGGCTTCTTCAACAGCACCTCTCAAATCCGCGACAGCTACCACCTAGAAGGACAAGGGCAGCAGGTGCATGGGGACACCATCACCTCCACATTCCCCTCCAAGTCACACACCATCCTGATTTGGAAGTATCTTGCCGTTCCTTCATCGTCGCTCAGTCAAAATCCTGGAACTCCCCAACAGCACTGTGAGAGTACCTTCACCCCATGGACTGCAGCGGTTCAAGGTGGTGGCTCACCACCACCTTCTCAAGGACAATTGGGGATGGACAATAAATGCCCCCCTTACCAGCGATAACTACATCCCGTGATTGAATTAAAAAACTCCTAGCAATGTGGAAAGCTGCCCAGGTATGTCCCTCCATCACTAATTCATGCACTCACTCCCTCCCTCATTCCCTCACTCATTCTTGCACTCACTCCCTCGCTCATTCTTGCACTCACTCCCTCCCTCGCTCATTGAGGCACTCACTCCCTCCCTTGCACCTTCGTGCACTCACTCCCTGCCTCTCTTATTCATGCATTCGCTCCCTCCCTCCCTCGCTCATTCAAGCAATCACTCCCTCCCTCCCTCCCTCCCTCATTCAAGCACTCACACATTCCCTAGCTCATTCATGCTCTCACTCACTCCCTCATTCTTTCAAACACTCACTCACTCCCTCTCTCATTCACACACTCACTCCCTCCCTCACTCATTCATGCACTCACTCATTCCCTCACTCATTCATGCATGCACTCACTCCTGTGCTCATTCAAGCACTTATTCCCTCGCTCATTCACACCTCACTCATTCCCTCACTCATTCAAGCATTCACTCTCTCGCTCATTCACACACTCACTCCCTCCCTTGCTCATTCAAGTGCTCACTCATTCCCTCTCTCTTTCATGCACTCACTCTCTCACTCATTCAAGCACTCACTCATTCTCTCGCTCATTGAGGTACTCACTCCCTCCCTTGCACATTCATGCACTCACTCCCTGCCTCTCTTTTTCATGCATTCACTCCCTCCCTCCCTCGCTCATACAAGCAATCACTCCCTCCCTCCCTCCCTCATTCAAGCACTCACTCATTCTCTCTCTCTTTCATGCACTCACTCCCTCCCTCGCTCATTCAAGCACTCACACCCTCCCTCGCTCATTCATGCACTCATTCATTCCCTCGTTCTTTCAGGCCAACACTCACACCCTCGTTCTTTCAAACATTCACTCATTCCCTAGCTCATTCATGTTCTCACTCACTCCCTCATTCTTTCAAACACTCACTCACTCCCTCTCTCATTCACACACTGACTCCCTCCCTCACTCATTCATGCACTCACTCATTCCCTCACTCATTCATGCATGCACTCACTCCTGTGCTCATTCAAGCACTCATTCCCTCGCTCATTCACACACTCACTCATTCCCTCACTCATTCAAGCATTCACTCCCTCACTCATTCACACACTCACTCCCTCCCTTGCTCATTCAAGTGCTCACTCATTCCCTCTCTCTTTCATGCACTCACTCCCTCGCTCATTCAAGCACTCACTCATTCTCTCGCTCATTCAAGCATTCACTCCCTGCTGCAATCATTCATGCATTCACTGATTTGCTCAGTCATTCAGGCACTCACTCCCGCCCTCACTCATTCAAGCACTCTCTCCCTCCATCATTTATGCACTCACCCACTCCCTCGCTCATTCAAACCCTCACTCCCTCCCTCACGCATTAAAGCACTCAATCCTTCCTTCACTCATACAATCATTCATTCATTCCCTCATACATTCAAATTGCTCACTCATTCCGTCAATCATTCATTCACTCATTCACCCACTCATTTACTCACTCACTTATTCACTCACTCACTCATACATACACTCACTCAGTCAATCATCATTCTTTCATTCCTTAACTCATTCACTCACTCACCCATACACTCACTCATTCACTCATTCACTCACTCATTCGCTCGCTCACTCATTTACTCACTCACTCATTCACTCCCTCACTCACTCACTCAGTCACTCACTCATACACTCACTCTATCATTCATTCATCCACTCACTCGTTCACTCACTCACTCACTCATTCATTTACTCACTCACTCATTCACTCACTCACTCACTCTCCCATTCTCTCACTCATTCACTCACTCACTAATTCACTCACTCACTCACTCATTCACTCACTCATTCACTCAATCACTCATCTACTCACTCACTCATTTGCTCACTCATCCACTCACTCATTCACTCACACTCATCCACTCACTCATTCATTTACACTCGTTCATTCACTCACTCATTCACTCACTTATTCACTCATTCACTCATTTGCTCACTCATCCTCTCACTCATTCACTCACACTCATTCACTCACTCACGCATGCACTCATTCACTCATTCATTCATTCATTCCCTCATTCATTCACTCAATCACTCAATCACCCATTCACTCACTCACTCATTCACTCATTCACTCACTCATTTACTCACTAATTCACTCACTCATTTTTTCACTCACTCACTCACTCACTCATTAATTCATTCATTCACTCATTCTCCCACTCATTTACTCACTCACCCATGCACTCACTCATTCACTGATCATTCTCTCACTCAAACATTTACTCACTCACTCATTCACTCACTCACTGATTTATTCACTCACTCATTCACTCACTCACTTACTCACTCGCTCATTCACTCACTCACTCATTCACTCACTCACTAATTAACTCACTCATACACTCACTCACTCACAGATTCACTTACTCAATCACTCACAAAATCATTCACTCATTCTCTCACTCACTCATTCACTTACTCACTAATTCACTCACTCACTCACTCAATCACTCAATAACTCATTCACCCACTCACTCACTCTTTCATTCACTCACTCACGCATTCACTCACTCACTCATTCATTCACTCTATCTTTCATGCACTCACTCTCTCAACCACTCACTAACTGATTCACTCACTCACTCACCCACTCATTCTTCCATCCACTCACACATTCACTTACTCACTCATCCATTCGCTCTATCATTCATTTATTCCTTAACTCATTCACTCACTCACCCATTCACTCACTCATTCACTCATTCACTAATTCACTCACTCATTCATTCACTCACTCATTCACCCACTCATTCACCCACTCGCTCTTTCACTCACTCATTCACTAACTCATTTACTCACTCACTCATTTACTCACTCACTCACACATTCACTCACTCATTCACTCACTCATTCATTCACTCTATCATTCATGCACTCATTTACTCTCTCACTAAGTCACTTACTCATTAACTCACGCACTCATTCATCCACTCATTCACTAATTCATTCACACTGTGACTCACTCATTCTTTCACTCACTCACTCATTCACTCATTCACTCACTCATTTACTCACTCGCTCATTCACACATTCACTCACTCACAAATTCACTCACTCATTCACTCACTCACTCACAGATTCACTCACTCACTCACAAAATCACTCACTAACTTATTCACCCACTCACTCACTCATTCATTCACTCACTCACACATTCACTCACTCACACATTCATTCACCCTATCATTCATGCACTCACTCACTCACTCAATCACTCACTAACTGATTCACTCACTCACTCACCCACTCATTAATCCATCCACTCACACATTCACTCACTCACTCATCCATTCACTCTATCATCCATTTATTCCTTAACTCATTCACTCACTCACCCATTCACTCACTCATTCACTCACTCAATAATTCACTCACTCATTAATTCACTCACTCATTCACTCACTCACTCACTCTTTCCCTCACTCATTCACTAACTCATTTACTCACTCACACATTCACTCACTCATTCACTCACTCATTCATTCACTCTATCATTCATGCACTCATTCACTCACTCACTAATTCACTGACTCATTCACTCACTCACTCATTTATCCACTCATTCACTAATTCACTAATTCATTCACACTGTGACTCACTCATTCTTTCACTCACTCATTCACTCACTCACTCATTCACCCACTCATTTACTCACTCACTCATTCATTCACTCACTCACTCTCTCACTAATTCACTCACTCAATCATTCAGTCATTCATTCACTCACTCATTTACTCACTCAGCCATTTGCTCACTCATCCACTCATTCATTCACTCACACTCATTCACTCACTCACTCATTCACACATTCACTCACTCATTCACTCACTCACTCACTCACTCAGTCACTCACTCATACACTCACTCTATCATTCATTCATCCACTCACTCACTCATTCACTCACTCACTCACTCATTCATTCACTCACTCACTCATTCACTCACTCATTCACTCAATCACTCATCTACTCACTCACTCATTTGCTCACTCATCCACTCATTCATTCACTCACACTCATCCACTCACTCACTCATTCACTCACTTATTCACTCATTCACTCATTTGCTCACTCATCCATTCACTCATTCACTCACACTCATTCACTCACTCACTCATTCACTCATTCACTCACTCATTTTTTCACTCACTCACTCACTCACTCATTAATTCATTCATTCACTCATTCACCCACTCATTTACTCACTCACCCACACACTCAGTCATTCACTGATCATTCACTCACTCACTCATTTACTCACTCACTCATTCACTCACTCGCTGATGTATTCACTCACTCACTCACTCACTCACACACTAATTCACTCACTCATTCACTCACTCCCTCACAGATTCACTCACTTAATCACTCACAAAATCACTCACTCATTCTCTCACTCACTCATTCACTCACTCACTAATTCAATCACTCACTCACTAAATCACTCAATAACGTATTCACCCACTCACTCACTCTTTCATTCACTCACTCATGCATTCACTCACTCACTCATTCA
This sequence comes from Pristiophorus japonicus, assembly GCF_044704955.1. Lineage (NCBI taxonomy): Eukaryota > Metazoa > Chordata > Chondrichthyes > Pristiophoridae > Pristiophorus > Pristiophorus japonicus. Next base: position 149,114,744 of record NC_091984.1, on the reverse strand, counting down.
TTCGCTCTATCTTTCATGCACTCACTCACTCACTCAACCACTCACTAACTGATTCACTCACTCACCCACTCATTCCTCCATCCACTCACACATTCACTCACTCATCCATTCATTCTATCATTCATTCATTCCTTAACTCATTCACTCACTCACCCATTCACTCACTCATTCACTCATTCACTAATTCACTCACTCATTCATTCACTCACTTATTCACCCACTCACTCACTCTTTCACTCACTCATTCACTAACTCATTTACTCACTCACTCATTTACTCACTCACTCACACATTCACTCACTCATTCACTCATTCATTCACTCTATCATTCATGCACTCATTCACTCTCTCACTAAGTCACTTACTCATTCACTCACTCACTAATTCATTCACACTGTGTCTCACTCATTCCTTCACTCACTCACTAATTCACTCACTCACTCATTCACTCACTCACTCATTCACTCACTCATTTACTCACTTGCTCATTCACTCGTTCACTCATTCACTCTCTCACTAATACATTCACTCATTCACTCACTCACTCACAGATTCACTCACTCACTCACTCACAAAATCACTCACTTATTCTCTCACTCACTTATTCACTCACTCATTAATTCACTCACTCACTCAATCACTCACTAACTTATTCACCCACTCACTCTCTCGTTCATTCACTCACTCAAGCATTCACTCACTCACTCATTCATTCACTCTATCATTCATGCACTCACTCACTCACTCACTCACTCAATCACTCACTAACTGATTCACTCACTCACTCACCCACTCATTCATCCATCCACTCACACATTCACTCACTCACTCATCCATTCGCTCTATCATTCATTTATTCCTTAACTCATTCACTCACTCACCCATTCACTCACTCACTCATTCACTCACTCACTAATTCACTCACTCATTAATTCACTCACTCATTCACTCACTCAGTCACCCTTTCCCTCACTCATTCACTAACTCATTTACTCACTCACTCATTCACTCACTCACTCACTCACACATTCACTCACTCATTCACTCACTCATTCATTCACTCTATCATTCATGCACTCATTCACTCACTCACTAATTCATTTAGTCATTCACGCACTCACTCATTCATCCACTCATTCACTCATTCAATAATTCATTCACACTCACTCACGAATTCTCTCACTCATTCACTAACTCACTCATTCAGTCACTCACTAATTCACTCACTCACTCACTCACTCAATCACTCACTAACTGATTCACTCACTCACTCATTCGTCCATTCACTCACACATTCACTCACTCACTTATCCATTCGCTCTATCATTCATTTATTCCTTAACTCATTCACTCACTCACCCATTCACTCACTCATTCACTCACTGACTAATTCACTCACACACTCATTCACTCACTCATTCACTCACTCATTAACTCACTCACTCACTCTTTCACTCACTCATTTACTAACTCATTTACTCCCTCACTCATTCACTCACTCACTCACTCATTCATTCGCTCTATCATTCATGCACTCATTCACTCACTCACTCATTCATCCACTCATTCACTCACTCACTAATTCATTCATACTGTGACTCACTCATTCTTTCACTCACTCACTCATTCACTCACTCACTCATTCACTCACTCATTTACTCACTCACTTATTCACTCACTCACTCATGCATTAGTTCACTCACTCACTCATTCACGCTATCACTCACTCATCCATTCACTCTATCATTCATTCATTTGTTTAACTTATTCACTCACCAATTTACTCACTAATTCACTCATTCACCAATTCACTCACTCACTCATTCACTCACTCATTCACTCACACCTTCACTCACTGACTCACTCTTTCACTCACTTATTTACTCACTCATTCGCTCATTCGCTCATTTTATCACTCATTCATTCACTCACTCATTTACTCACTCACTCACTCACTCAATCAATCAATCACCCATTCACTGACTCACTCATTCACTCACTCACTCACTCATTCACTCACTCACTCAATTACTCACTCACTCATTCATTCATTCATTAACTCATTCTCCCACTCATTTACTCACTCACCCATTCACTCACTCATTAACTCACTCTATTACTCACTCATTCACTCACTCATTTTTTCACTCACTCACTCACTCACTCACTCATTAATGCATTCACTCATTCTCCCACTCATTTACTCACTCACCCATGCACTCACTCATTCACTGATCATTCACTCACTCAAACATTTACTCACTCACTCATTCACTCACTCACAGATTCACTCACTCAATCACTCACAAAATCATTCACTCATTCTCTCACTCACTCATTCACTCACTCACTAATTCACTCACTCAATCATTTACTCATTCACTCACTCACTCATTTACTCACTCAGCCATTCTCTCACTCATCCACTCATTCATTCACTCACACTCATTTACTCACTCACTCCTTCACACATTCACTCACTCATTCACTAACTCACTCACTCACTCAATCAATCAATCAATCACCCATTCACTGACTCACTCATTCACTCACTCATTCACTCATTCACTCACTCACTCATTCACTCACTCACTCAATTACTCATTCATTCATTCATTCATTAACTAATTCTCCCACTCATTTATTCACTCACCCATTCATTCACTCATTCACTCATCATTGACTCACACACTCATTTACTCACTCACTCACTCACTCATTCACTCACTCACTGATTTATTCACTCACTCATTCACTAACTCATTTACTCACTCACTCATTCACTCACTCATTCACACATTCATGCACTCATTCACTCACTCACTAATTCACTTACTCATTCACTCACTCACTCATTCATCCACTCATTCACTCATTCACTAATTCTTTCACACTGTGACTCACTCATTCTTTTACTCACTCATTCACTCACTCACTCATTCACTCACTCATTTACTCAGTCACTCCCTCATTCACTCACTCACTCTCTCACTAATTCACTCATTCAATCATTCACTCATTCACTCACTCACTCATTTACTCACTCAGCCATTCGCTCACTCATCCACTCATTCATTCACACACACTCATTTACTCACTCACTCCTTCACACATTCACTCACTCATTCACTAACTCACTCACTCACTCACTTATTCCTTCATTCACTCATTCTCCCACTCATTTACTCACTCACCCATTCACTCACTCATTCACTCATCATTCACTCACTCACTCATTTACACTCTCACTCACTTATTCACTCACTCACTGATTTATTCACTCACTCATCCACTCACTTGCTCATTCACTCACCCACTGATTCACCACTCATGCACTCACTCACTAATTTACTCACTCACTCACAAATTCACTCACTCATTCACTAACTCACCCATTCACTCACTCACTAATTCACTCACTCACTCTCTCACTCAATCGCTCACTAACTGATTCACTCACTCACTCATTCGTCCAGTCACTCACACATTCACTCACTCACTCATCCATTCGCTCTATCATTCATTTATTCCTCAACTCATTCACTCACTCACCCATTCACTCACTCATTCACTCACTGACTAATTCACTCACACACTCATTCACTCACTCATTCACTCACTCATTCACTCACTCACTCAATCTTTCACTCACTCATTTACTAACTCATTTACTCACTCACTCATTCACTCACTCACTGACTCATTCATTCGCTCTATCATTCATGCACTCATTCACTCACTCACTAATTTACTTACTCATTCACTCACTCACTCATTCATCCACTCATTCACTCACTCACTAATTCATTCATACTGTGACTCACTTATTCTTTCGCTCACTCACTCATTCACTCATTCACTCACTCATTTACTCGCTCACTTATTCACTCACTCACTCATGCATTAATTCACTCACTCACTCATTTATGCAATCACTCACTCATCCATTCACTCTATCATTCATTCATTTCTTTAACTCATTCACTCACCAATTCACTCACTAATTCACTCACTCACCAATTCACTCACTCACTCATTCACTCTATCATTCATTTATTCCTTAACTCATTCACTCACTCACCCATTCACTCACTCATTCACTCATTCACTAATTCACTCACTCATTCATTCTACTCACTCATTCACCCACTCACTCTTTCACTCACTCATTCACTAACTCATTTACTCACTCACTCATTTACTCACTCACTCACACATTCACTCACTCATTCACTCACTCATTCATTCACTCTATCATTCATGCACTCATTCACTCTCTCACTAAGTCACTTACTCATTCACTCACTCACTCATTCATCCACTCATTCACTAATTCATTCACACTGTGACTCACTCATTCTTTCACTCACTCACTCATTCACTCATTCTCTCACTCATTTACTCACTCGCTCTTTCACTCATTCACTCACTCACAAATTCACTCACAGATTCACTCACTCACTCACAAAATCACTCACTCATTCTCTCACTCACTTATTCACTCACTCATTAATTCACTCACTCACTCACTCAATCACTCACTAACTTATTCACCCACTCACTCACTCACTCATTCATTTGCTCACTCACACATTCACTCACTCACTCATTCATTCACCCTATCATTCATGCACTCACTCACTCACTCACTCAATCACTCACTAATTGATTCACTCACTCACTCACCCACTCATTCATCCATCCACTCACACATTCACTCACTCACTCATCCATTCGCTCTATCATTCATTTATTCCTTAACTCATTCACTCACTCACCCTTTCACTCTATCATTCATGCACTCATTCACTCACTCACTAATTCACTTACTCATTCACTCACTCACTCATTCATCCACTCATTCACTAATTCATTCACACTGTGACTCACTCATTCTTTCACTCACTCGTTCACTCATTCACTCATTCACTCACTCATTTACTCACTCACTGATTCATTCACTCACTCACTCTCTCACTAATTCACTCACTCAATCATTCAGTCATTCATTCACTCACTCATTTACTCACTCAGCCATTTGCTCACTCATCCACTCATTCATTCACTCACACTCATTCACTCACTCACTCATTCACACATTCACTCACTCATTCACTCACTCACTCACTCACTCAGTCACTCACTCATACACTCACGCTATCATTCATTCATCCACTCACTCATTCACTCACTCACTCACTCACTCATTCATTCACTCACTCACTCATTCACTCACTCATTCACTCAATCACTCATCTACTCACTCACTCATTTGCTCACTCATCCACTCATTCATTCACTCACACTCATCCACTCACTCATTCACTCACACTCATTCACTCACTCACTCATTCACTCACTTATTCACTCATTCACTCATTTGCTCACTCATCCATTCACTCATTCACTCACACTCATTCACTCACTCACTCATTCACTCATTCACTCACTCACTCATTTACTCACTCATTCACTCACTCATTTTTTCACTCACTCACTCACTCATTAATTCATTCATTCACTCAATCTCCCACTCATTTACTCACTCACCCATGCACTCAGTCATTCACTGATCATTCACTCACTCACTCATTTACTCACTCACTCATTCACTTACTCACTGATTTATTCACTCACTCACTCACTCACTCACACACTAATTCACTCACTCATTCACTCACTCACTCACAGATTCACTCACTTAATCACTCACAAAATCACTCACTCATTCTCTCACTCACTCATTCACTCACTCACTAATTCACTCAGTCACTCAATCACTCAATAAGTTATTCACCCACTCACTCACTCTTTCATTCACTCACTCACGCATTCACTCACTCACTCATTCAGTCACTCTATCTTTCATGCACTCACTCACTCACTCAACCACTCACTAACTGATTCACTCACTCACCCACTCATTCTTCCATCCACTCACACATTCACTCACTCATCCATTCGCTCTATCATTCATTCATTCCTTAACTCATTCACTCACTCACCCATTCACTCACTCATTCACTCATTCACTAATTCACTCACTCATTCATTCACTCACGTATTCACCCACTCACTCACTCTTTCACTCACTCATTCACTAACTCATTTACTCACTCACTCATTTACTCACTCACTCACACATTCACTCACTCATTCACTCACTCACTCACTCATTCATTCACTCTATCATTCATGCACTCATTCACTCTCTCACTAAGTCACTTACTCATTCACTCACTCACTAATTCATTCACACTGTGTCTCACTCATTCTTTCACTCACTCACTAATTCACCCACTCACTCATTCACTCACTCATTTACTCACTTGCTCATTCACTCATTCACTCACTCACTAATTCACTCACTCATTCACTCACTCACTCACAGATTCACTCACTCGCTCACTCAAAATTACTCACTTATTCTCTCACTCACTTATTCACTCACTCATTAATTCACTCACTCACTCAATCACTCACTAACTTATTCACCCACTCACTCTCACATTCATTCACTCACTCACGCATTCACTCACTCACTCATTCATTCACTCTATCATTCATGCACTCACTCACTCACTCACTCAATCACTCACTAACAGATTCACTCACTCACTCACCCACTCATTCATCCATCCACTCACACATTCACTCACTCACCCATCCATTCGCTCTATCATTCATTTATTCATTGACTCATTCACTCACTCACCCATTCACTCACTCACTCATTCACTCACTCACTAATTCACTCGCTCATTAATTCACTCACTCATTCACTCACTCAGTCACCCTTTCCCTCACTCATTCACTAACTCATTTACTCACTCACTCATTCACTCCCTCACTCACTCACTCACACATTCACTCACTCATTCACTCAGTCATTCATTCATTCTATCATTCATGCACTCATTCAGTCACTCACTAATTCATTTACTCATTCACGCACTCACTCATTCATCCACTCATTCACTCATTCAATAATTCATTCACACTCACTCACGAATTCTCTCACTCATTCACTAACTCACTCATTCAGTCACTCACTAATTCACTCACTCACTCAATCACTCACTAACTGATTCACTCACTCACTCATTCGTCCATTCACTCACACATTCACTCACTCACTCATCCATTCGCTCTATCATTCATTTATTCCTTAACTCATTCACTCACTCACCCATTCACTCATTCATTCACTCACCTACTAATTCACTCACACACTCATTCACTCACTCATTCACAAACTCATTAACTCACTCACTCACTCTTTCACTCACTCATTTACTAATTCAATTACTCACTCACGCATTCACTCACTCACTCACTCATTCATTCGCTCTATCATTCATGCACTCATTCACTCACTCACTCATTCATCCACTCATTCACTCACTCACTAATTCATTCATACTGTGACTCACTCATTCTTTCACTCACTCACTCATTCACTCACTCACTCATTCACTCATTCATTTACTCACTCACTTATTCACTCACTTACTCACGCATTAGTTCACTCACTCACTCATTCACGCAATCACTCACTCAATCATTCATTTACTCACTCACTCATTTGCTCACTCATCTACTCATTCATTCACTCACACTCATCCACTCACTCATTCACTCACACTCATTCACTCACTCACTCATTCACTCACTTATTCACTCATTCACTCATTTGCTCACTCATCCATTCACTCATTCACTCACATGCATTCACTCACTCACTCATTCACTCATTCACTCACTCACTCATTTACTCACTCATTCACTCATTCACTCACTCATTTTTTCACTCACTCACTCACTCACTCATTAATTCATTCATTCACTCATTCTCCCACTCATTTACTCACTCACCCATGCACTCAGTCATTCACTGATCATTCACTCACTCACTCATTTACTCACTCACTCATTCACTCACTCACTGACTTATTCACTCACTCATTCACTCACTCACTCACTCACTCACACACTAATTCACTCACTCATTCACTCACTCACTCACAGATTCACTCACTCAATCACTCACAAAATCACTCACTCATTCTCTCACTCACTAATTCACTCACTCATTCACTCATTCACTAATTCACTCACTCATTCATTCACTCACTTATTCACCCACTCACTCACTCTTTCACTCACTCATTCACTAACTCATTTACTCACTCACTCATTTACTCACTCACTCACACATTCACTCACTCATTCACTCACTCACTCATTCATTCACTCTATCATTCATGCACTCATTCACTCTCTCACTAAGTCACTTACTCATTCACTCACTTACTAATTCATTCACACTGTGTCTCACTCATTCTTTCACTCACTCACTAATTCACTCACTCACTCATTCACGCAATCACTCACTCAATCATTCATTTACTCACTCACTCATTTGCTCACTCATCTACTCATTCATTCACTCACACTCATCCACTCACTCATTCACTCACACTCATTCACTCACTCACTCATTCACTCACTTATTCACTCATTCACTCATTTGCTCACTCATCCATTCACTCATTCACTCACATGCATTCACTCACTCACTCATTCACTCATTCACTCACTCACTCATTTACTCACTCATTCACTCATTCACTCACTCATTTTTTCACTCACTCACTCACTCACTCATTAATTCATTCATTCACTCATTCTCCCACTCATTTACTCACTCACCCATGCACTCAGTCATTCACTGATCATTCACTCACTCACTCATTTACTCACTCACTCATTCACTCACTCACTGACTTATTCACTCACTCATTCACTCACTCACTCACTCACTCACACACTAATTCACTCACTCATTCACTCACTCACTCACAGATTCACTCACTCAATCACTCACAAAATCACTCACTCATTCTCTCACTCACTAATTCACTCACTCATTCACTCATTCACTAATTCACTCACTCATTCATTCACTCACTTATTCACCCACTCACTCACTCTTTCACTCACTCATTCACTAACTCATTTACTCACTCACTCATTTACTCACTCACTCACACATTCACTCACTCATTCACTCACTCACTCATTCATTCACTCTATCATTCATGCACTCATTCACTCTCTCACTAAGTCACTTACTCATTCACTCACTCACTAATTCATTCACACTGTGTCTCACTCATTCTTTCACTCACTCACTAATTCACTCACTCACTCATTCACTCACTCACTAATTCACTCACTCATTCACTCACTCACTCACAGATTCACTCACTCACTCACTCACAAAATCACTCACTTATTCCCTCACTCACTTATTCACTCACTCATTAATTCACTCACTCACTCAATCACTCACTAACTTATTCACCCACTGACTCTCTTATTCATTCACTCACTCACGCATTCACTCACTCACTCATTCATTCACTCTATCATTAATGCACTCACTCACTCACTCACTCACTCAATCACTCACTAACTGATTCACTCACTCACTCACCCACTCATTCATCCATCCACTCACACATTCACTCACTCACCCATCCATTCGCTCTATCATTCATTTATTCATTAACTCATTCACTCACTCACCCATTCACTCACTCACTCATTCACTCACTCACTAATTCACTCACTCATTAATTCACTCACTCATTCACTCACTCAGTCACCCTTTCCCTCACTCATTCACTAACTCATTTACTCATTCACTCATTCACTCACTCACTCTCTCACACATTCACTCACTCATTCACTCACTCATTCATTCACTCTATCATTCATGCACTCATTCAGTCACTCACTAATTCATTTAGTCATTCACGCACTCACTCATTCATCCACTCATTCACTCATTCAATAATTCATTCACACTCACTCACGAATTCTCTCACTCATTCACTAACTCACTCATTCAGTCACTCACTAATTCACTCACTCACTCAATCACTCACTAACTGATTCACTCACTCACTCATTCGTCCATTCACTCACACATTCACTCACTCACTCATCCATTCGCTCTATCATTCATTTATTCCTTAACTCATTCACTCACTCACCCATTCACTCACTCATTCACTCACTGACTAATTCACTCACACACTCATTCACTCACTCATTCACAAACTCATTAACTCACTCACTTACTCTTTCACTCACTCATTTACTAATTCATTTACTCACTCACTCATTCACTCACTCACTCACTCATTCATTCGCTCTATCATTCATGCACTCATTCACTCACTCACTCATTCATCCACTCATTCACTCACTCACTAATTCATTCATACTGTGACTCACTCATTCTTTCACTCACTCACTCATTCACTCACTCACTCATTCACTCACTCATTTACTCACTCACTTATTCACTCACTTACTCACGCATTAGTTCACTCACTCACTCATTCACGCAATCACTCACTCAATCACTCATTTACTCACTCACTCATTTGCTCACTCATCCACTCATTCATTCACTCACACTCATCCACTCACTCATTCACTCACACTCATTCACTCACTCACTCATTCACTCACTTATTCACTCATTCACTCATTTGCTCACTCATCCATTCACTCATTCACTCACATGCATTCACTCACTCACTCATTCACTCATTCACTCACTCACTCATTTACTCACTCATTCACTCACTCACTCACTCACTCATTAATTCATTCATTCACTCATTCTCCCACTCATTTACTCACTCACCCATGCACTCAGTCATTCACTGATCATTCACTCACTCACTCATTTACTCACTCACTCATTCATTCACTCACTGATTTATTCACTCACTCATTCACTCACTCACTCACTCACTCACACACTTTTTCACTCACTCATTCACTCACTCACTCACAGATTCACTCACTCAATCACTCACAAAATCACTCACTCATTCTCTCACTCACCAATTCACTCACTCATTCACTCATTCACTAATTCACTCACTCATTCATTCACTCACTTATTCACCCACTCACTCACTCTTTCACTCACTCATTCACTAACTCATTTACTCACTCACTCATTTACTCACTCACTCACACATTCACTCACTCATTCAATCACTCACTCATTCATTCACTCTATCATTCATGCACTCATTCACTCTCTCACTAAGTCACTTACTCATTCACTCACTCACTAATTCATTCACACTGTGTCTCACTCATTCTTTCACTCACTCACTAATTCACTCACTCACTCATTCACTCACTCATTTACTCACTTGCTCATTCACTCATTCACTCATTCACTCACTCACTAATTCACTCACTCATTCACTCACTCACTCACAGATTCACTCACTCACTCACTCACAAAATCATTCACTTATTCTCTCACTCACTTATTCACTCACTCATTAATTCACTCACTCACTCAATCACTCACTAACTTATTCACCCACTCACTCTCTTATTCATTCACTCACTCACGCATTCACTCACTCACTCATTCATTCACTCTATCATTAATGCACTCACTCACTCACTCACTCACTCAATCACTCACTAACTGATTCACTCACTCACTCACCCACTCATTCATCCATCCACTCACTCATTCACTCACTCACCCATCCATTCGCTCTATCATTCATTTATTCATTAACTCATTCACTCACTCACCCATTCACTCACTCACTCATTCACTCACTCACTAATTCACTCACTCATTAATTCACTCACTCACTCATTCACTCACTCAGTCACCCTTTCCCTCACTCATTCACGAACTCATTTACTCACTCACTCATTCACTCACTCACTCACTCACTCACACATTCACTCACTCATTCACTCACTCATTCATTCACTCTATCATTCATGCACTCATTCACTCACTCACTAATTCATTTAGTCATTCACGCATTCACTCATTCATCCACTCATTCACTCATTCAATAATTCATTCACACTCACTCACGAATTCTCTCACTCATTCACTAACTCACTAATTCAGTCACTCACTAATTCACTCACTCACTCAATCACTCACTAACTGATTCACTCACTCACTCATTCGTCCATTCACTCACACATTCACTCACTCACTCATCCATTCGCTCTATCATTCATTTATTCCTTAACTCATTCACTCACTCACCCATTCACTCACTCATTCACTCACTGACTAACTCACTCACTCACTCTTTCACTCACTCATTTACTAATTCATTTACTCACTCACTCACTCATTCACTCACTCACTCACTCATTCATTCGCTCTATCATTCATGCACTCATTCATTCACTCACTCATTCATCCACTCATTCACTCACTCACTAATTCATTCATACTGTGATTCACTCATTCTTTCACTCACTCACTCATTCACTCACTCACTCATTCACTCACTCATTTACTCACTCACTTATTCGTCACTTACTCACGCATTAGTTCACTCACTTACTCATTCACGCAATCACTCACTCATCCATTCACTCTATCATTCATTCATTTCTTTAACTTATTCACTCACCAATTCACTCACTAATTCACTCACTCACCAATTCACTCACTCACTCATTCACTCACTCATTCACTCACACCTTCACTCACTGACTCACTCTTTCACTCACTTATTTACTCACTCATTTACTCGCTCATTCGCTCATTCACTCATTCTATCACTCATTCATTCACTCACTCATTTACTCACTCACTTACTCAATCAATCAATCACCCATTCACTGACTCACTCATTCACTCACTCATTCACTCATTCACTCACTCACTCATGCACTCACTCACTCAATTACTCACTCACTCATTCATTCAATCATTAACTCATTCTCCCACTCATTTACTCACTCAGCCATGCACTCACTCATTCACTGATCATTCACTCACTCAAACATTTACTCACTCACTCATTCACTGACTCACTATTTATTCACTCACTCATTCACTCACGCATTCACTCGCTCATTCACTCACTCACTCATTCACTCACTCACTAATTAACTCACTCATTCATTCATTCACTCACAGATTCACTCACTCAATCACTCACAAAATCATTCACTCATTCACTCACTCATTCACTCACTCACTAATTCACTCACTCACTCACTCAATCACTCAATCACTCAATAACTCATTCACCCACTCACTCACTCTTTCATTCACTCACTCACACATTCACTTACTCACTCATTCATTCGCTCTATCTTTCATGCAATTACTCACTCTCTCAACCACTCACTAACTGATTCACTCACTCACTCATCCACTCATTCTTCCATCCACTCACACATTCACTCACTCACTCATCCATTCGCTCTATCATTCATTTATTCCTTAACTCATTCACTCACTCACCCATTCACTCACTCATTCACTCACTCACTAATTCACTCACTCATTAATTCACTCACTCATTCACTCACTCAGTCACCCTTTCCCTCACTCATTCACTAACTCATTTACTCACTCACTCATTCACTCACTCACTCACTCAATCATTCACTAACTGATTCACTCACTCACTCATTCGTCCACTCACTCACACATTCACTCACTCACTCATCCATTCGCTCTATCATTCATTTATTCCTTAACTCATTCACTCACTCACCCATTCACTCACTCATTCACTCACTGACTAATTCACTCACACACTCATTCACTCACTCATTCACTCACTCATTAACTCACTCACTCACTCTTTCACTCACTCATTTACTAACTCATTTACTCACTCACTCATTCACTCACTCACTCACTCATTCATTCGCTCTATCATTCATGCAATCATTCACTCACTCACTAATTCACTTACTCATTCACTCACTCACTCATTCATCCACTCATTCACTCACTCACTAATTCATTCATACTGTGATTCACTCATTCTTTCACTCACTCACTCATTCACTCACTCACTCATTCACTCACTCATTTACTCACTCACTTATTCACTCACTCACTCACGCATTAGTTCACTCACTCACTCATTCACACAATCACTCACTCAATCACTCATCTACTCACTCACTCATTTGCTCACTCATCCACTCATTCATTCACTCACACTCATCCACTCACTCATTCACTCACACTCATTCACTCACTCACTCATTCACTCACTTATTCACTCATTCACTCATTTGCTCACTCATCCATTCACTCATTCACTCACACGCATTCACTCACTCACTCACTCATTCACTCATTCACTCACTCACTCATTTACTCACTCATTCACTCATTCACTCACTCATTTTTTCACTCACTCACTCATTAATTCATTCATTCACTCATTCTCCCACTCATTTACTCACTCACCCATGCACTCAGTCATTCACTGATCATTCACTCACTCACTCATTTACTCACTCACTCATTCACTCACTCACTGATTTATTCACTCACTCATTCACTCACTCACTCACTCACTCACACACTAATTCACTCACTCATTCACTCACTCACTCACAGATTCACTCACTCAATCACTCACAAAATCACTCACTCATTCTCTCACTCACCAATTCACTCACTTATTCACTCATTCACTAATTCACTCACTCATTCATTCACTCACTTATTCACCCACTCACTCACTCTTTCACTCACTCATTCACTAACTCATTTACTCACTCACTCATTTACTCACTCACTCACACATTCACTCACTCATTCACTCACTCACTCATTCATTCACTCTATCATTCATGCACTCATTCACTCTCTCACTAAGTCACTTACTCATTCACTCACTCACTAATTCATTCACACTGTGTCTCACTCATTCTTTCACTCACTCACTAATTCACTCACTCACTCATTCGCTCACTCATTTACTCACTTGCTCATTCACTCATTCACTCATTCACTCACTCACTAATTCACTCACTCATTCACTCACTCACTCACAGATTCACTCACTCACTCACTCACAAAATCACTCACTTATTCTCTCACTCACTTATTCACTCATTCATTAATTCATTCACTCACTCAATCACTCACTAACTTATTCACCCATTCACTCTCTTATTCATTCACTCACTCACGCATTCACTCACTCACTCATTCATTCACTCTATCATTAATGCACTCACTCACTCACTCACTCACTCAATCACTCACTAACTGATTCACTCACTCACTCACCCACTCATTCATCCATCCACTCACACATTCACTCACTCACCCATCCATTCGCTCTATCATTCATTTATTCATTAACTCATTCACTCACTCACCCATTCACTCACTCACTCATTCACTCACTCACTAATTCACTCACTCATTAATTCACTCACTCATTCACTCACTCAGTCACCCTTTCCCTCACTCATTCACTAACTCATTTACTCACTCACTCATTCACTCACTCACTCACTCACTCACTCACACATTCACTCACTCATTCACTCACTCATTCATTCACTCTATCATTCATGCACTCATTCACTCACTCACTAATTCATTTAGTCATTCACGCATTCACTCATTCATCCACTCATTCACTCATTCAATAATTCATTCACACTCACTCACGAATTCTCTCACTCATTCACTAACTCACTAATTCAGTCACTCACTAATTCACTCACTCACTCAATCACTCACTAACTGATTCACTCACTCACTCATTCGTCCATTCACTCACACATTCACTCACTCACTCATCCATTCGCTCTATCATTCATTTATTCCTTAACTCATTCACTCACTCACCCATTCACTCACTCATTCACTCACTGACTAATTCACTCACACACTCATTCACTCACTCATTCACAAACTCATTAACTCACTCACTCACTCTTTCACTCACTCATTTACTAATTCATTTACTCACTCACTCACTCATTCACTCACTCACTCACTCATTCATTCGCTCTATCATTCATGCACTCATTCATTCACTCACTCATTCATCCACTCATTCACTCACTCACTAATTCATTCATACTGTGATTCACTCATTCTTTCACTCACTCACTCATCCACTCACTCACTCATTCACTCACTCATTTACTCACTCACTTATTCGTCACTTACTCACGCATTAGTTCACTCACTCACTCATTCACGCAATCACTCACTCATCCATTCACTCTATCATTCATTCATTTCTTTAACTTATTCACTCACCAATTCACTCACTAATTCACTCACTCACCAATTCACTCACTCACTCATTCACTCACTCATTCACTCACACCTTCACTCACTGACTCACTCTTTCACTCACTTATTTACTCACTCATTTACTCGCTCATTCGCTCATTCACTCATTCTATCACTCATTCATTCACTCACTCATTTACTCACTCACTCACTCACTCAATCAATCAATCACCCATTCACTGACTCACTTATTCACTCACTCATTCACTCATTCACTCATTCACTCACTCACTCACTCATTCACTCACTCACTCAATTACTCACTCACTCATTCATTCAATCATTAACTCATTCTCCCACTCATTTACTCACTCAGCCATGCACTCACTCATTCACTGATCATTCACTCACTCAAACTTTTACTCAATCACTCATTCACTGACTCACTGATTTATTCACTCACTCATTCACTCACGCATTCACTCGCTCATTCACTCACTCACTCATTCACTCACTCACTAATTAACTCACTCATTCATTCATTCACTCACAGATTCACTCACTCAATCACTCACAAAATCATTCACTCATTCACTCACTCACTCATTCACTCACTCACTAATTCACTCACTCACTCACTCAATCACTCAATAACTCATTCACACACTCACTCACTCTTTCATTCACTCACTCACACATTCACTTACTCACTCATTCATTCGCTCTATCTTTCATGCACTTACTCACTCTCTCAACCACTCACTAACTGATTCACTCACTCACTCATCCACTCATTCTTCCATCCACTCACACATTCACTCACTCACTCATCCATTCGCTCTAGCATTCATTTATTCCTTAACTCATTCACTCACTCACCCATTCACTCACTCATTCACTCACTCACTAATTCACTCACTCATTAATTCACTCACTCATTCACTCACTCAGTCACCCTTTCCCTCACTCATTCACTAACTCATTTACTCACTCACTCATTCACTCACTCACTCACTCACTCACTCAATCACTCACTAACTGATTCACTCACTCACTCATTCGTCCACTCACTCACACATTCACTCACTCACTCATCCATTCGCTCTATCATTCATTTATTCCTTAACTCATTCACTTACTCACCCATTCACTCACTCATTCACTCACTGACTAATTCACTCACACACTCATTCACTCACTCATTCACTCACTCATTAACTCACTCACTCACTCTTTCACTCACTCATTTACTAACTCATTTACTCACTCACTCATTCACTCACTCACTCACTCATTCATTCGCTCTATCATTCATGCAATCATTCACTCACTCACTAATTCACTTACTCATTCACTCACTCACTCATTCATCCACTCATTCACTCACTCACTAATTCATTCATACTGTGACTCACTCATTCTTTCACTCACTCACTCATTCATTCACTCACTCATTCACTCACTCATTTACTCACTCACTTATTCACTCACTCACTTAAGCATTAGTTCACTCACTCACTCATTCACGCAATCACTCACTCAATCACTCATCTACTCACTCACTCATTTGCTCACTCATCCACTCATTTATTCACTCACACTCATCCACTCACTCATTCACTCACACTCATTCACTCACTCACTCATTCACTCACTTATTCACTCATTCACTCATTTGCTCACTCATCCATTCACTCATTCACTCACTCACTCATTCACTCATTCACTCACTCACTCATTTACTCACTCATTCACTCATTCACTCACTCATTTTTTCACTCACTCACTCACTCACTCATTAATTCATTCATTCACTCATTCTCCCACTCATTTACTCACTCACCCATGCACTCAGTCATTCACTGATCATTCACTCACTCACTCATTTACTCACTCACTCATTCACTCACTCACTGATTTATTCACTCACTCATTCACTCACTCACTCACTCACACACTAATTCACTCACTCATTCACTCACTCACTCACAGATTCACTCACTCAATCACTCACAAAATCACTCACTCATTCTCTCACTCACCAATTCACTCACTCATTCACTCATTCACTAATTCACTCACTCATTCATTCACTCACTTATTCACCCACTCACTCACTCTTTCACTCACTCATTCACTAACTCATTTACTCACTCACTCATTACTCACTCACTCACACATTCACTCACTCATTCACTCACTCACTCATTCATTCACTCTATCATTCATGCACTCATTCACTCTCTCACTAAGTCACTTACTCATTCTTTCACTCACTCACTAATTCACTCACTCACTCATTCACTCACTCATTTACTCACTTGCTCATTCACTCATTCACTCATTCACTCACTCACTAATTCACTCACTCATTCACTCACTCACTCACAGATTCACTCACTTACTCACAAAATCACTCACTTATTCTCTCACTCACTTATTCACTCACTCATTAATTCACTCACTCACTCAATCACTCATTAACTTATTCACCCACTCACTCTCTCATTCATTCACTCACTCACGCATTCACTCACTCATCCATTCGCTCTATCATTCATTTATTCCTTAACTCATTCACTCACTCACCCATTCACTCACTCATTCACTCACTCACTAATTCACTCACTGATTTATTCACTCACTCATTCACTCACACACTCACTCACTCACACACTAATTCACTCACTCATTCACTCACTCACTCACAGATTCACTCACTCAATCACTCACAAAATCACTCACTCATTCTCTCACTCACCAATTCACTCACTCATTCACTCATTCACTAATTCACTCACTCATTCATTCACTCACTTATTCACCCACTCACTCACTCTTTCACTCACTCATTCACTAACTCATTTACTCACTCACTCATTTACTGACTCACTCACACATTCACTCACTCATTCACTCACTCACTCATTCATTCACTCTATCATTCATGCACTCATTCACTCTCTCACTAAGTCACTTACTCATTCACTCACTCACTAATTCATTCACACTGTGTCTCACTCATTCTTTCACTCGCTCACTAATTCACTCACTCACTCATTCACTCACTCATTTACTCACTTGCTCATTCACTCATTCACTCATTCACTCACTCACTAATTCACTCACTCGTTCACTCACTCACTCACAGATTCACTCACTCACTCACTCACAAAATCACTCACTTATTCTCTCACTCACTTATTCACTCACTCATTAATTCACTCACTCACTCAATCACTCACTAACTTATTCACCCACTCACTCTCTCATTCATTCACTCACTCACGCATTCACTCACTCATCCATTCGCTCTATCATTCATTCATTCCTTAACTCATTCACTCACTCACCCCATTCACTCACTCATTCACTCACTCACTAATTCACTTCAATCATTAATTCACTCACTCATTCACTCACTCAGTCACCCTTTCCCTCACTCATTCACTAACTCATTTACTCACTCACTCATTCACTCACTCACTCACTCACTCAATCACTCACTAACTGATTCACTCACTCACTCATTCGTCCACTCACTCACACATTCACTCACTCACTCATCCATTCGCTCTATCATTCATGTATTCCTTAACTCATTCACTCACTCACCCATTCACTCACTCATTCACTCACTGACTAATTCACTCACACACTCATTCACTCACTCATTCACTCACTCATTAACTCACTCACTCACTCTTTCACTCACTCATTTACTAACTCATTTACTCACTCACTCATTCACTCACTCACTCACTCATTCGCTCTATCATTCATGCACTCATTCACTCACTCACTAATTCACTTACTCATTCACTCACTCACGCATTCATCCACTCATTCACTCACTCACTAATTCATTCATACTGTGACTCACTCATTCTTTCAGTCACTCACTCATTCACTCACTCACTCATTTACTCACTCACTTATTCACTCACTCTCTCACGCATTAGTTCACTCACTCACTCATTCACGCAATCACTCACTCATCCATTCACTCTATCATTCATTCATTTCTTTAACTTATTCACTCACCAATTTACTCACTAATTCACTCACTCACCAATTCACTCACTCACTCATTGACTCACTCATTCACTCACACCTTCACTCACTGACTCACTCTTTCACTCACTTATTTACTCACTCATTTACTCACTCATTCGCTCATTCACTCATTCTATCACTCATTCATTCGCTCACTCATTTACTCACTCACTCAATCAATCAATCACCCATTCACTGACTCACTCATTCACTCACTCATTCACTCATTCACTCATTTACTCATTCACTCACTCACTCACTCAATTACTCACTCACTCATTCATTCATTCATTAACGCATTCTCCCACTCATCTACTCACTCACCCATTCATTCACTCATTCACTCATCATTGACTCACTCACTCATTTACTCACTCACTCACTCATTCACTCACTCACTGATTTATTCACTCACTCATTCACTAACTCATTTACTCACTCACTCATTCACTCACTCACTCACACATTCATGCACTCATTCACTCACTCACTAATTCACTTACTCATTCACTCACTCACTCATTCATCCACTCATTCACTCATTCACTAATTATTTCACACTGTGACTCACTCATTCTTTTACTCACTCATTCACTCACTCACTCATTCAATCACTCATTTACTCAGTCATTCACTCATCCACTCATTCATTCACTCACACTCATTTACTCACTCACTCTTTCACACATTCACTCACTCATTCACTAATTCACTCACACACTCACTCACTCAATCAATCAATCAATCAATCACCCATTCACTGACTTACTCATTCACTCACTCATTCACTCATTCACACACTCACTCATTCACTCACTCACTCAATTACTCACTCACTCATTCTTTCTTTCATTAACTAATTCTCCCACTCATTTACTCACTCACCCATTCATTCACTCATTCACTCATCATTGACTCACTCACTCATTTATTCACTCACTCACTCATTCACTCACTCACTGATTTATTCACTCACTCATTCACTAACTCATTTACTCACTCACTCATTCACTCACTCACTCACACATTCATGCACTCATTCACTCACTCAATAATTCACTTACTCATTCACTCACTCACTCATTCATCCACTCATTCACTCATTCACTAATTCATTCACACTGTGACTCACTCATTCTTTTACTCACTCATTCACTCACTCACTCATTCACTCACTCATTCACTCACTCATTTACTCAGTCACTCACTCATTCACTCACTCACTCTCTCACTAATTCACTCACTCAATCATTCACTCATTCACTCACTCACTCATTTACTCACTCAGCCATTCGCTCACTCATCCACTCATTCATTCACTCACACTCATTTACTCACTCACTCCTTCACACATTCACTCACTCATTCACTAACTCACTCACTCACTTATTCATTCATTCATTCACTCATTCTCCCACTCATTTACTCACTCAGCCATTCACTCACTCATTCACTCATCATTCACTCACTCACTCATTTACTCTCTCACTCACTTATTCACTCACTCACTGATTTATTCACTCACTCACCCACTCACTTGCTCATTCACTCACTCACTGATTCACCCACTCATGCACTCACTCACACATTCACTCACTCACAAATTCTCTCACTCATTCACTAACTCACCCATTCACTCACTCACTAATTCACTCACTCACTCAATCACTCACGAACTGATTCACTCACTCACTCATTCACTCATTCACTCACTCACTCAATCTTTCACTCACTCATTTACAAACTCATTACTCACTCACTCAGTCACTCACTCACTCACTCACTCATTCATTCGCTCTATCATTCATGCACTCATTCACTCACTCACTCATTCACTCACTCATTCACTCACTCATTTACTCAGTCACTCACTCATTCACTCGCTCACTCTCTCACTAATTGACTCACTCAATCATTCACTCATTCACTCACTCACTCATTTACTCACTCAGCCATTCGCTCACTCATCCACTCATTCATTCACTCACACTCATTTACTCACTCACTCCTTCACACATTCACTCACTCATTCACTAACTCACTCACTCACTTATTCATTCATTCATTCACTCATTCTCCCACTCATTTACTCACTCAGCCATTCACTCACTCATTCACTCATCATTCACTCACTCACTCATTTACTCTCTCACTCACTTATTCACTCACTCACTGATTTATTCACTCACTCACCCACTCACTTGCTCATTCACTCACTCACTGATTCACACACTCATGCACTCACTCACACATTCACTCACTCACAAATTCACTCACTCATTCACTAACTCACCCATTCACTCACTCACTAATTCACTCACTCACTCAATCACTCACAAACTGATTCACTCACTCACTCATTCACTCATTCACTCACTCACTCAATCTTTCACTCACTCATTTACGAACTCATTACTCACTCACTCATTCACTCACTCACTTACTCATTCATTCGCTCTATCATTCATGCACTCATTCACTCACTCACTAATTTACTTACTCATTCACTCCCTCACTCATTCATCCACTCATTCAATCACTCACTAATTCATTCATACTGTGACTCACTCATTCTTTCGCTCACTCACTCATTCACTCATTCACTCACTCATTTACTCACTCACTTATTCACTCACTCACTCACGCATTAATTCACTCACTCACTCATTTACGCAATCACTCACTCATCCATTCACTCTATCATTCATTCATTTCTTTAACTCATTCACTCACCAATTCACTCACTAATTCACTCACTCACCAATTCACTCACTCACTCATTCACTCACTCATTCACTCACACCTTCACTCACTGATTCACTCTTTCACTCACTTATTTACTCACTCATTTACTCACTCATTCACTCATTCACTCACTCTATCACTCATTCATTCACTCACTCATTTACTCACTCACCCATTCACTTACTCAATCACTCTTTCACTCATTCACTCACTCATTCACTCATTCACTCACTCACTCATTCACTCACTCACTTACTCACTCACTCATTCATTCATTCACTCATTCTCCCACTCATTTACCCACTCATCCATTCACTCACTCATTCACTCATCATTGACTCACTCACTCATTTACTCACTCACTCACTCACTCATTCACTCACTCACTGATTTATTCACTCCCTCATTCACTCACTCACTCACGTGCTCATTCACTCATTCTCTCATTCACTCACCCATTCGCTCACTCACTGATTCACTGATTCACTCACTCGCTCACTCATGAATTCACTCAACCATTCACTCACTCACTCATTCACTCACTCACACATTCACTCACTCACTCATTCATTCGCTCTATCTTTCAAGCACTCACTCACTCAATCACTCACTAACTGATTCACTCACTCACTCACTCACCCATTCATTCATCCATTCACTCACGCATTCACTCACTCACACATTCACTCACTCACTCATTCATTCACTCTATCTTTCAAGCACTCACTCACTCAATCACTCACTAACTGATTCACTCACTCACTCACCCACTCATTCATCCATTCACTCACACATTCACTCACTCATTCGCTCACTCACTCATTTACTCACTCACTCACACATTCACTCCCTCACTCTTTCACTCATTCACTCACTCACTCATTCACTCACTCACTCGCTCATTCACTCATTCTCCCACTCATTTACTCACTCACCCATTCACTCACTCATTCACTAATCATTCACTCACTCACTCATTTTCTCACTCACTCACTCATTCACTCACTCACTCATTCACTCACTCACTGATTTATTCACTCACTCATTCACTCACTCACTCATACACTCAGTCACTCATCATTCTTTCATTCCTTAACTCATTTACTCATTCACCCATTCACTCACTCATTCACTCACTCATTCACTCACTCACTCATTTACTCACTCACTCACACATTCACTCCCTCACTCTTTCACTCATTCACTCACTCACTCATTCATTCACTCATACACTCACTCTATCATTCATTCATCCACTCACTCATTCACTCACTGACTCACTCATTCATTTACTCACTCATTCATTCACTCACTCACTAATTCATTCACTCACTCACTCATTCGCTTACTCATTCACTCACTCACTCATTTACTCACTCACTCATTTGCTCACTCATTCACTCATTCAGTCATTCCCTCATTCATTCATCCATTTATGCACTCAATCACCCATTCACTCACTCACTCATTCACTCACTCATTCACTCAGTCATTCATTTACTCACTCACTCACTCATTCTTTCACTCACTCACTCACTCATTCATTCATTCACTCTTTCTCCCACTCATTTACTCACTCATCCATTCACTCACTCATTCACTAATTATTCACTCACTCACTCATTTACTCACTCACTCACTCATTCACTCACTCACTGAATTATTCACTCACTCATTCACTCACTGATTTATTCACTCACTCATTCACTCACTCGCTCATTCACTCATTCTCCCACTCATTTACTCACTCACCCATTCACTCACTCATTCACTAATCATTCACTCACTCACTCATTTTCTCACTCACTCACTCATTCACTCACTCACTGATTTATTCACTCACTCATTCACTCACTCACTCATACACTCACTCAGTCACTCATCATTCTTTCATTCCTTAACTCATTTACTCATTCACCCATTCACTCACTCATTCACTCACTCATTCACTCACTCACTCATTTACTCACTCACTCACACATTCACTCCCTCACTCTTTCACTCATTCACTCACTCACTCATTCACTCACTCATACACTCACTCTATCATTCATTCATCCACTCACTCATTCACTCACTGACTCACTCATTCATTTACTCACTCATTCATTCACTCACTCACTCACTCACTCTCCCATTCACTCATTCATTCACTCACTCACTAATTCATTCACTCACTCACTCATTCGCTTACTCATTCACTCACTCACTCATTTACTCACTCACTCATTTGCTCACTCATTCACTCATTCAGTCATTCCCTCATTCATTCATTTATGCACTCAATCACCCATTCACTCACTCACTCATTCACTCACTCATTCACTCAGTCATTCATTTACTCACTCATTCACTCATTCACTCACTCATTCTTTCACTCACTCACTCACTCATTCATTCATTCACTCATTCTCCCACTCATTTACTCAATCATCCATTCACTCACTCATTCACTAATTATTCACTCACTCACTCATTTACTCACTCACTCACTCATTCACTCACTCACTGAATTATTCACTCACTCATTCACTCACTGATTTATTCACTCACTCATTCACTCACTCACGAATTCACTTACTCATTCACTCACGCATTCATTCATTCACTCATTCTCCCACTCATTTACTCACTCACCAATTCACTCATTCATTCACTAATCATTCGCTCACTCACTCATTCACTCTCCTACTCACAGATTCACTCAATCAATCACTCACAAAATCACTCACTCATTCTCTCACTCACTCATTCACTCACTCACTAATTCACTCACTCACTCACTCAATCACTCAATCACTCAATAACTTATTCACCCACTCACTCACTCATTCATTCACTCACTCACGCATTCACACACTCACTCATTCATTCGCTCTATCTTTCATGCATTCACTCACGCACTCAACCACTCACTAACTGATTCAATCACTCACTCACACACTCATTCTTCCATCCACTCACACATTCACTCACTCACTCATCCATTCTCTCTATCATTCATTTATTCCTTAACTCATTCACTCACTCACCCATTCACTCCCTCATTCACTCATTCACTAATTCAGTCACTCATTCATTCACTCACTCATTCACCCACTTACTCACTCACTCATTCAATCTTTCACTCGCTTATTCACTAACTCATTTACTCACTCACTCATTTACTCACTCACTCACCCATTCACTCACTCATTCACTCACTCACTCATTCATTCACTCTATCATTCATGCACTCATTCACTCTCTCACTAAGTCACTTACTCATTCACTTACTCACTCATTTATCCACTCATTCACTCATTCACTAATTCATTCACACTGTGATTCACTTGTTGTTTCACTCACTCACTCATTCACTCACTCACTCATTCACTCACTCATTTACTCACTCGCTCATTCACTCATTCACTCATTCACTCACTCACTAATTCACTCACTCACTCACAGATTCATTCATTCACTCACTCACAAAATCACTCACTCATTCTCTCACTCACTTATTCACTCACTCACTAATTCACTCACTCACTCAATCACTCACTAACTTATTCACCCACTCACTCACTCATTCATTCACTCACTCACGCATTCACTCACTCATTCATTCACTCACTCACGCATTCACTCACTCATTCATTCATTCGCTCTATAATTCATGCACTCACTCACTCAATCACTCACTAACTGATTCACTCACTCAATCACTCACCCACTCTTTCATCCATCCACTCACACATTCACTCACTCACTCATCCATTCGCTCTATCATTCATTTATTCCTTAAGTCATTCACTCACTCACCCATTCACTCACTCATTCACTCACTCACTCACTAATTCACTCACTCATTAATTCACTCACTCATTAACCCACTCACTCACTCACTCTTTCACTCACTCATTCATTAACGCATTTACTCACTCACTCATTCACTCACTCACTCACTCACACATTCACTCACTCATTCACTCACTCATTGATTCACTCTATCATTCATGCACTCATTCACTCACTCACTAATTCACTTACTCATTCACTCACTCATTCATTCATTCACTCATTCTCCCACTCATTCACTCACTCACCCATTCACTCACTCATTCACTAACTCATTCACTAATCAGTCACTCACTCGTTCACTCTCTCACTCACAGATTCACTCACTCAATCACTCACAAAATCACTCACTCATTCTCTCACTCACTCATTCACTCACTCACTAATTCACTCACTCACTTAATCAATCACTCAATAACTTATTCACCCACTCACTCACTCATTCATTCACTCACTCACGCATTCACACACTCACTCATTCATTCGCTCTATCTTTCATGCACTCACTCACTCAACCACTCACTAACTGATTCACTCACTCACTCATCCACTCATTCTTCCATCCACTCACACATTCACTCACTCACTCATCCATTCGCTCTATAATTCATTTATTCCTTAACTCATTCACTCACTCACCCATTCACTCACTCATTCACTAATTCACTCACTCAATCATTCACTCACTCATTCACCCACTGACTCACTCACTCTTTCACTCACTTATTCACTAACTCATTTACTCAATCACTCATTTACTCACTCACTCACCCATCCACTTACTCATTCACTCACTCATTCATTCACTCTATCATTCATGCACTCATTCACTCTCTCACTAAGTCACTTACTCATTCACTCACTCACTCATTCATCCACTCATTCACTCATTCACTAATTCATTCACACTGTGACTCACTCATTCTTTCACTCACTCACTCATTCACTTACTCACTCATTCACTCATTCATTTATTCACTCGCTCATTCACTCATTCACTCATTCACTCACTCACTAATTCACTCACTCGTTCACTCACTCACTCGCAGATTCACTCACTCACAAAATCACTCACTCATTCTCTCACTCACTTATTCACTCTCTCACTAATTCACTCACTCACTCACTCAATCACTCACTAAATTATTCACTCACTCACTCATTCATTCACTCACTCACGCATTCACTCACTCACTCATTCATTCACTCTATCATTTATGCACTCACTCACTCACTCATTCAATCACTCACTAACTGATGCATTCACTCATTTACTCACTCAGCCATTCGCTCAACTCATCCACTCATTCATTCACTCACACTCATTCACTCACTCACTCCTTCACACATCCACTCACTCATTCACTCACTCACTCACTCACTTATTCATTCATTCACTCATTCTCCCACTCATTTACTCACTCACCCATTCACTCACTCATTCACTCATCATTCACTCACTCACTCATTTACTCTCTCGCTCACTTATTCACTCACTCACTGAGTTATTCACTCACTCATCCACTCACTTGCTCATTCACTCACTCACTCATTCACCCACTCATGCACTCACTCACTCATTTATTCACTCACTCACTCACAAATTCACTCACTCATTCACTAACTCACCCATTCACTCACACACTAATTCACTCACTCACTCATTCACTCACTCACTCATTCACTCACTCACTCAATCTTTCACTCACTCATTTACTAACTCATTTACTCACTCACTCATTCACTCACTCACTGACTCATTCATTCGCTCTATCATTCATGCACTCATTCACTCACTCACTAATTCACTTACTCATTCACTCACTCACTCATTCATCCACTCATTCACTCACTCACTAATTCATTCATACTGTGACTCACTCATTCTTTCACTCACTCACTCATTCACTCACTCACTCATTCACTCACTCATTCACTCACTCACTCATTCACTCACTCATTTACTCACTCACTCACTCAATCACTCACTAACTTATTCACCCACTCACTCACTCATTCATTCACTCACTCACGCATTCACTCACTCATTCATTCGCTTTATCATTCATGCACTCACTCACTCACTCACTCAATCACTCACTAACTGATTCACTCACTCACTCACTCACCCACTCATTCATCCATCCACTCACACATTCACTCACTCACTCATCCATTTGCTCTATCATTCATTTATTCCTTAACTCATTCACTCACTCACCCATTCACTCACTCATTCACTCACTCACTCACTCATTAATTCACTCACTCATTCACCCACTCACTCACTCACTTTTTCACTCACTCATTCACTAACTCATTTACTCACTCACTCATTCACTCACTCACTCACACATTCACTCAATCATTCACTCACTCACTCATTCATTCACTCTATCATTCATGCACTCATTCACTCACTCACGAATTCACTTACTCATTCACTCACTCATTCATTCATTCACTCATTCTCCCACTCATTTCTTCACTCACCCATTCACTCACTCATTAATTCACTCACTCATTCACCCACTTACTCACTCACTCTTTCACTCACTTATTCACTAACTCATTTACTCACTCACTTATTTACTCACTCACCCACACATTCACTCAATCATTCACTCACTCACTCATTCATTCACTCTATCATTCATGCACTCATTCACTCACTCACGAATTCACTTACTCATTCACTCACTCATTCATTCATTCACTCATTCTCCCACTCATTTCTTCACTCACCCATTCACTCACTCATTCACTAATCATTCACTCACTCACTCACTTGCTCACTCACAGATTCACTCACTCAATCACTTACAAAATCACTCACTCATTCTCTCACTCACTCATTCACTCACTCACTAATTCACTCATTCACTCACTCAATCACTCAATAACTTATTCACCCACTCACTCACTCATTCATTCACTCACTCACGCATTCACTCACTCACTCATTCATTCGCTCTATCTTTCATGCACTCACTCACTCACTCAACCACTCACTAACTGATTCGCTCACTCATTCACCCACTCATTCTTCCATCCACTCATGCATTCACTCACTCACTCATCCATTCGCTCTATCATTCATTTATTCCTTAACTCATTCACTCACTCACCCATTCACTCACTTATTCACTCATTCACTAATTCACTCACTCATTCATTCACTCACTCATTCACCCACTTACTCACTCACTCTTTCACTCACTTATTCACTAACTCATTTACTCACTCACTTATTTACTCACTCACCCATTCACTCACTCATTCACTCACTCACTCATTCATTCACTCTATCATTCATGCACTCAATTACTCTCTCACTAATTCACTTACTCATTCTTTCACTCACTCACTCACTCATTCACTCACTCATTCACTCATTCATTTACTCACTCGCTCATTCACTCATTCACTCATTCACTCACTCACTAATTCACTCACTCATTCACTCACTCACTCACAGATTCACTCACTCATTCACTCATTCATTTACTCACTTGTTCATTCTCTCAATCACTTATTCACTCACTCACTAATTCACTCACTCACTCACTCACTAACTTATTCACCCACTCACTCACTCATTCATTCACTCACTCACGCATTCACTCACTCACACATTCATTCGCTCTATCATTCATGCACTCACTCACTCAATCACTCACTCACAGATTCACTCACTCACTCACTCACAAAATCACTCACTCATTCTCTCACTCACTTATTCACTCACTCACTAATTCACTCACTCACTCACTCAATCAC
Source organism: Pristiophorus japonicus (assembly GCF_044704955.1). NCBI lineage: Eukaryota > Metazoa > Chordata > Chondrichthyes > Pristiophoridae > Pristiophorus > Pristiophorus japonicus. The sequence goes on along the minus strand of NC_091984.1, from coordinate 149,084,218 downwards.
TCACTAACTTATTCACCCACTCACTCACTCATTCATTCACTCACTCACGCATTCACTCACTCACTCATTCATTCGCTCTATCATTCATGCACTCACTCACTCAATCACTCACTAACTGATTCACTCACTCACTCATTCATTCATCCACTCACACATTCACTCACTCACTCATCCATTCGCTCTATCATTCATTTATTTCTTAACTCATTCACTCACTCACCCATTCACTCACTCATTCACTCACTCACTAATTCACTCACTCATTTACTCACTCACTCATTCACTCACTCACTCACATTCACTCACTCATTCACTCACTCATTCATTCACTCTATCATTCATGCACTCATTCACTCACTCACTAATTCACTTACTCCTTCACTCACTCACTCATTCATCCACTCATTCACTCATTCACTAATTCATTCACACTGTGACTCACTCATTCTTTCACTCACTCATTCACTCACTCACTCATTCACTCACTCACTCTCTCACTAATTCACTCACTCAATCATTCACTCATTCACTCACTCACTCATTTACTCACTCAGCCATTTGCTCACTCATCCACTCATTCATTCACTCACACTCATTCACTCACTCACTCATGCACACATTCAGTCACTCATTCACTCAGTCACTCACTCAGTCACTCACTCATACACTCACTCTATCATTCATTCATCCACTCAATCATTCACTCACTCACTCATTCACTCATCATTCACTTACTCACTCATTTACTCACTCACTCACTCATTCACTCACTCACTGATCTATTCACTCACTCATTCACTCACTTGCTCATTCACTCACTCACTCATTCAACCACTCATGCACTCACTCACTAATTCACTCACTCACTCACGAATTCACTCACTCATTCACTAACTCACTCATTCAGTCACTCACTAATTCACTCACTCACTCACTAACTGATTCACTCACTCACTCATTCGTCCACTCACTCACACAGTCACTCACTCACTCATCCATTCGCTCTATCATTCATTTATTCCTTAACTCATTCACTCACTCATCCATTCGCTCTATCATTCATTTATTCCGCAACTCATTCACTCACTCACCCATTCACTCACTCATTCACTCAATGACTAATTCACTCACACACTCATTCACTCACTCATTCACTCACTCACTCAATCTTTCACTCACTCATTTACTAACTCATTTACTCACTCACTCATTCGCTCACTCACTCACTCATTCATTCGCTCTATCATTCATGCACTCATTCATTCACTCACTAATTCACTCACTCACTCAAACTTTCCCTCACTCATTTACTAACTCATTTACTCACTCACTCATTCGCTCACTCACTCACTCATTCATTCGCTCTATCATTCATGCACTCATTCATTCACTCACTAATTCACTTACTGATTCACTCACTCACTCATTCATCCACTCATTCACTCACTACTAATTCATTCATACTGTGACTCACTCATTCTTTCACTCACTCGCTCATTCACTCACTCACTCATTCACTCACTCATTTACTCACTCACTTATTCACTCACTCACTCACGCATTAATTCACTCACTCACTCATTCACGCAATCACTCACTCATCCATTCACTCTTCAATTCATTCATTTCTTTAACTCATTCACTCACCAATTCACTCACTAATTCACTCACTCACCAATTCACTCTCACTTATTCACTCACTCATTCACTCACACCTTCACTCACTGATTCACTCTTTCACTCACTTATTTACTCACACATTTACTCACTCATTCACTCATTCACTCACTCTATCACTCACTCATTCACTCACTCATTCACTCACTCACTCAATCAATCAGCCATTCACTGACTCACTCATTCACTCACTCACTCACACATTCACTCACTCATTCACTCACTCATTCATTCACTCTATCATTCATGCACTCATTCACTCACTCACTAATTCACTTACTCATTCACTCACTCACTCATTCATCCACTCATTCACTCATTCACTAACTAATTCATTCACACTGTGACTCACTCATTCTTTCACTCAATCATTCACTCACTCATTCACTCACTCATTCACTCACTCACTCTCTCACTAATTCACTCACTCACTCATTTACTCACTCAGCCATTTGCTCACTCATCCACTCATTCATTCACTCACACTCATTCACTCACTTACTCATTCACACATTCACTCACTCATTCACTCACTCACTCACTTATTCATTCATTCATTCACTCATTCTCTCACTCATTTACTCACTCACCCATTCACTCACTCATTCACTCATTATTCACTTACTCACTCATGTACTCACTCACTCATTCACTCACTCACTGATTTATTCACTCACGCATTCACTCACTTGCTCATTCACTCACTCACTCATTCACCCACTCATGCACTCACTCACTAATTCACTCACTCACTCACGAATTCACTCACTCATTCACTAACTCACTCATTCAGTCACTCACTAATTCACTCACTCACTCACTCACTCAATCACTCACTAACTGATTCACTCACTCACTCATTCGTCCACTCACTCACACAGTCACTCACTCATCCATTCGCTCTATCATTCATTTATTCCTCAACTCATTCACTCACTCACCCATTCACTCACTCATTCACTCACTGACTAATTCACTCACGCACTCATTCACTCACTCATTCACTCACTCATTCACTCACTCACTCACTCTTTCACTCACTCATTTACTAACTAATTTACTCACTCACTCATTCACTCACTCACTCACTCATTCATTCGCTCTATCATTCATGCACTCATTCACTCACTCACTAATTCACTTACTCAATCACTCACTCACTCATTCATCCACTCATTCACTCACTCACTAATTCATTCATACTGTGACTCACTCATTCTTTCACTCACTCACTTATTCACTCACTCACTCATTCACTCACTCATTTACTCACTCACTTATTCACTCACTCACGCATGCATTAATTCACTCACTCATTCACCCAATCACTCACTCACTCATTCGCTCTCTCACTCACAGATTCACTCACTCAATCACTCACAAAATCACTCACTCATTATCTCACTCACTCATTCACTCACTCACTAATTCACTCACTCACTCACTCACTCAATCACTCAATAACTTATTCACCCACTCACTCACTCATGCATTCACTCATTCACGCATTCACTCACTCACTCATTCATTCGCTCTATCATTCATGCACTCACTCACTCACTCATTCAATCACTCACTAACTGATTCATTCACTCATTTACTCACTCAGCCATTCGCTCACTCATCCACTCATTCATTCACTCACATTAATTCACTCACTCACTCCTTCACACATTCACTCACTCATTCACTCACTCACTCACTCACTTATTCATTCATTAATTCACTCATTCTCCCACTCATTTACTTACTCACCCATTCACTCACTCATTCACTCATCATTCACTCACTCACTCACTCATTTACTCTCTCACTCACTTATTCACTCACTCACTGAGTTATTCACTCACTCATCCACTCACTTGCTCATTCACTCACTCACTCATTCACCCACTCATGCACTCACTCACTAATTTATTCACTCACTCACTCACAAATTCACTCACTCATTCACTAACTCACCCATTCACTCACTCACTAATTCACTCACTCACTCACTCTCTCACTCAATCACTCACTAAATGATTCACTCACTCACTCATCCGTCCACTCACTCACACATTCACTCACTCACTCATCCATTTGCTCTATCATTAATTTATTCCTTAACTCATTCACTCACTCACCCATTCACTCACTCATTCACTCACTGACTAATTCACTCACACACTCATTCACTCACTCATTCACTCACTCATTCACTCACTCACTCAATCTTTCACTCACTCATTTACTAACTCATTTACTCACTCACTCATTCACTCACTCACTGACTCATTCATTCGCTCTATCATTCATGCACTCATTCACTCACTCACTAATTCACTTACTCATTCACTCGTCACTCATTCATGCACTCATTCACTCACTCACTAATTCACTTACTCATTCACTCACTCACTCATTCATCCACTCATTCACTCATTCACTAACTAATTCATTCACACTGTGACTCACTCATTCTTTCACTCAATCATTCACTCACTCATTCACTCACTCATTTACTCACTCACTCTCTCACTAATTCACTCACTCACTCATTTACTCACTCAGCCATTTGCTCACTCATCCACTCATTCATTCACTCACACTCATTCACTTACTTACTCATTCACACATTCACTCACTCATTCACTCACTCACTCACTTATTCATTCATTCATTCACTCATTCTCTCACTCATTTACTCACTCACCCATTCACTCACTCATTCACTCATTATTCACTTACTCACTCATTTACTCACTCACTCATTCACTCACTCACTGATTTATTCACTCACACATTCACTCACTTGCTCATTCACTCACTCACTCATTCACCCACTCATGCACTCACTCACTAATTCACTCACTCACTCACGAATTCACTCACTCATTCACTAACTCACTCATTCAGTCACTCACTAATTCACTCACTCACTCACTCACTCAATCACTCACTAACTGATTCACTCACTCACTCATTCGTCCACTCACTCACACAGTCACTCACTCATCCATTCGCTCTATCATTCATTTATTCCTCAACTCATTCACTCACTCACCCATTCACTCACTCATTCACTCACTGACTAATTCACTCACACACTCATTCACTCACTCATTCACTCACTCATTCACTCACTCACTCACTCTTTCACTCACTCATTCACTAACTAATTTACTCACTCACTCATTCACTCACTCACTCACTCATTCATTCACTCTATCATTCATGCACTTATTCACTCACTCACTAATTCACTTACTCATTCACTCACTCACTCATTCATCCACTCATTCACTCACTCACTAATTCATTCATACTGTGACTCACTCATTCTTTCACTCACTCACTTATTCACTCACTCACTCATTCACTCACTCATTTACTCACTCACTTATTCACTCACTCACTCATGCATTAATTCACTCACTCATTCATGCAATCACTCACTCACTCATTCGCTCTCTCACTCACAGATTCACTCACTCAATCACTCACAAAATCACTCACTCATTCTCTCACTCACTCATTCACTCACTCACTAATTCACTCACTCACTCACTCAATCACTCAATAACTTATTTACCCACTCACTCACTCATGCATTCACTCATTCACGCATTCACTCACTCACTCATTCATTCGCTCTATCATTCATGCACTCACTCACTCACTCATTCAATCACTCACTAACTGATTCATTCACTCATTTACTCACTCAGCCATTCGCTCACTCATCCACTCATTCATTCACTCACATTAATTCACTCACTCACTCCTTCACACATTCACTCACTCATTCACTCACTCACTCACTCACTTATTCATTCATTAATTCACTCATTCTCCCACTCATTTACTTACTCACCCATTCACTCACTCATTCACTCATCATTCACTCACTCACTCACTCATTTACTCTCTCACTCACTTATTCACTCACTCACTGAGTTATTCACTCACTCATCCACTCACTTGCTCATTCACTCACTCACTCATTCACCCACTCATGCACTCACTCACTAATTTATTCACTCACTCACTCACAAATTCACTCACTCATTCACTAACTCACCCATTCACTCACTCACTAATTCACTCACTCACTCACTCTCTCACTCAATCACTCACTAAATGATTCACTCACTCACTCATCCGTCCACTCACTCACACATTCACTCACTCACTCATCCATTTGCTCTATCATTAATTTATTCCTTAACTCATTCACTCACTCACCCATTCACTCACTCATTCACTCACTGACTAATTCACTCACACACTCATTCACTCACTCATTCACTCACTCATTCACTCACTCACTCAATCTTTCACTCACTCATTTACTAACTCATTTACTCACTCACTCATTCACTCACTCACTGACTCATTCATTCGCTCTATCATTCATGCACTCATTCACTCACTCACTAATTCACTTACTCATTCACTCGTCACTCATTCATGCACTCATTCACTCACTCACTAATTCACTTACTCATTCACTCACTCACTCATTCATCCACTCATTCACTCATTCACTAACTAATTCATTCACACTGTGACTCACTCATTCTTTCACTCAATCATTCACTCACTCATTCACTCACTCATTTACTCACTCACTCTCTCACTAATTCACTCACTCACTCATTTACTCACTCAGCCATTTGCTCACTCATCCACTCATTCATTCACTCACACTCATTCACTCACTTACTCATTCACACATTCACTCACTCATTCACTCACTCACTCACTTATTCATTCATTCATTCACTCATTCTCTCACTCATTTACTCACTCACCCATTCACTCACTCATTCACTCATTATTCACTTACTCACTCATTTACTCACTCACTCATTCACTCACTCACTGATTTATTCACTCACACATTCACTCACTTGCTCATTCACTCACTCACTCATTCACCCACTCATGCACTCACTCACTAATTCACTCACTCACTCACGAATTCACTTACTCATTCACTAACTCACTCATTCAGTCACTCACTAATTCACTCACTCACTCACTCACTCAATCACTCACTAACTGATTCACTCACTCACTCATTCATCCACTCACTCACACAGTCACTCACTCATCCATTCGCTCTATCATTCATTTATTCCTCAAGTCATTCACTCACTCACCCATTCACTCACTCATTCACTCACTGACTAATTCACTCACACACTCATTCACTCACTCATTCACTCACTCATTCACTCACTCACTCACTCTTTCACTCACTCATTCACTAACTAATTTACTCACTCACTCATTCACTCACTCACTCACTCATTCATTCACTCTATCATTCATGCACTTATTCACTCACTCACTAATTCACTTACTCATTCACTCACTCACTCACTCATTCATCCACTCATTCACTCACTCACTAATTCATTCATACTGTGACTCACTCATTCTTTCACTCACTCACTTATTCACTCACTCACTCATTCACTCACTCATTTACTCACTCACTTATTCACTCACTCACTCATGCATTAATTCACTCACTCATTCATGCAATCACTCACTCACTCATTCGCTCTCTCACTCACAGATTCACTCACTCAATCACTCACAAAATCACTCACTCATTCTCTCACTCACTCATTCACTCACTCACTAATTCACTCACTCACTCACTCAATCACTCAATAACTTATTCACCCACTCACTCACTCATGCATTCACTCATTCACGCATTCACTCACTCACTCATTCATTCGCTCTATCATTCATGCACTCACTCACTCACTCATTCAATCACTCACTAACTGATTCATTCACTCATTTACTCACTCAGCCATTCGCTCACTCATCCACTCATTCATTCACTCACATTCATTCACTCACTCACTCCTTCACACATTCACTCACTCATTCACTCACTCACTCACTCACTTATTCATTCATTAATTCACTCATTCTCCCACTCATTTACTTACTCACCCATTCACTCACTCATTCACTCATCATTCACTCACTCACTCATTTACTCTCTCACTCACTTATTCACTCACTCACTGAGTTATTCACTCACTCATCCACTCACTTGCTCATTCACTCACTCACTCATTCACCCACTCATGCACTCACTCACTAATTTATTCACTCACTCACTCACAAATTCACTCACTCATTCACTAACTCACCCATTCACTCACTCACTAATTCACTCACTCACTCACTCTCTCACTCAATCACTCACTAAATGATTCACTCACTCACTCATCCGTCCACTCACTCACACATTCACTCACTCACTCATCCATTTGCTCTATCATTAATTTATTCCTTAACTCATTCACTCACTCACCCATTCACTCACTCATTCACTCACTGACTAATTCACTCACACACTCATTCACTCACTCATTCACTCACTCATTCACTCACTCACTCAATCTTTCACTCACTCATTTACTAACTCATTTACTCACTCACTCATTCACTCACTCACTGACTCATTCATTCGCTCTATCATTCATGCACTCATTCACTCACTCACTAATTCACTTACTCATTCACTCGTCACTCATTCATGCACTCATTCACTCACTCACTAATTCACTTACTCATTCACTCACTCACTCATTCATCCACTCATTCACTCATTCACTAACTAATTCATTCACACTGTGACTCACTCATTCTTTCACTCAATCATTCACTCACTCATTCACTCACTCATTTACTCACTCACTCTCTCACTAATTCACTCACTCACTCATTTATTCACTCAGCCATTTGCTCACTCATCCACTCATTCATTCACTCACACTCATTCACTCACTTACTCATTCACACATTCACTCACTCATTCACTCACTCACTCACTTATTCATTCATTCATTCACTCATTCTCTCACTCATTTACTCACTCACCCATTCACTCACTCATTCACTCATTATTCACTTACTCACTCATTTACTCACTCACTCATTCACTCACTCACTGATTTATTCACTCACACATTCACTCACTTGCTCATTCACTCACTCACTCATTCACCCACTCATGCACTCACTCACTAATTCACTCACTCACTCACGAATTCACTCACTCATTCACTAACTCACTCATTCAGTCACTCACTAATTCACTCACTCACTCACTCTCTCACTCAATCACTCACTAACTGATTCACTCACTCACTCATTTGTCCACTCACTCACACATTCACTCACTCACTCATCCATTTGCTCTATCATTAATTTATTCCTTAACTCATTCACTCACTCACCCATTCACTCACTCATTCACTCACTGACTAATTCACTCACACACTCATTCACTCACTCATTCACTCACTCATTCACTCACTCACTCAATCTTTCACTCACTCATTTACTAACTCATTTACTCACCCACTCATTCACTCACTCACTGATTCACTCTTTCACTCACTTATTTACTCACACATTTACTCACTCATTCACGCATTCACTCACTCTATCACTCACTCATTCACTCACTCATTCACTCACTCACTCAATCAATCACCCATTCACTGACTCACTCATTCACTCACTCACTCACACATTCACTCACTCATTCACTCACTCACTCACACATTCACTCGCTCATTCACTCACTCATTCATTCACTCTATCATTCATGCACTCATTCACTCACTCACTAATTCACTTACTCATTCACTCACTCACTCATTCATCCACTCATTCACTCATTCACTCACTAATTCATTCACACTGTGACTCACTCATTCTTTCACTCACTCATTCACTCATTCACTCACTCATTTACTCACTCACTCACTCATTCACTCACTTACTCTCTCACTAATTCACTCACTCAATCATTCACTCATTCACTCACTCACTCATTTACTCACTCAGCCATTTGCTCACTCATCCATTCATTCATTCACTCACACTCATTCACTCACTCGCTCATTCACACATTCACTCACTCATTCACTCACTCACTTATTCATTCATTCATTCACTCATTCTCTCACTCATTTACTCACTCACCCATTCACTCACTCATTCACTCATCATTCACTTACTCACTCAATTACTCACTCACTCATTCACTCACTCACTGATTTATTCACTCACTCATTCACTCACTTGCTCATTCACTCACTCACTCATTCACCCACTCATGCACTCACTCACTAATTCACTCTCTCACTCACAGATTCACTCACTCAATCACTCACAAAATCAGTCACTCATTCTCTCACTCACTCATTCACTCACTCACTAATTCACTCACTCACTCACTCAATCACTCAATAACTTATTCACCCACTCACTCACTCATTCATTCACTCATTCACGCATTCACTCACTCACTCATTCATTCGCTCTATCATTCATGCACTCACTCACTCACTCATTCAATCACTCACTAACTGATTCATTCACTCATTTACTCACTCAGCCATTCGCTCACTCATCCACTCATTCATTCACTCACATTCATTCACTCACTCACTCCTTCACACATTCACTCACTCATTCACTCACTCACTCACTCACTTATTCATTCATGCATTCACTCATTCTCCCACTCATTTACTCACTCACCCATTCACTCACTCATTCACTCATCATTCACTCACTCACTCATTTACTCTCTCACTCACTTTTTCACTCACTCACTGAGTTATTCACTCACTCATCCACTCACTTGCTCATTCACTCACTCACTCATTCACCCACTCATGCACTCACTCACTCATTTATTCACTCACTCACTCACAAATTCACTCACTCATTCACTAACTCACCCATTCACTCACTCACTAATTCACTCACTCACTCACTCTCTCACTCAATCACTCACTAACTGATTCACTCACTCACTCATTTGTCCACTCACTCACACATTCACTCACTCACTCATCCATTTGCTCTATCATTAATTTATTCCTTAACTCATTCACTCACTCACCCATTCACTCACTCATTCACTCACTGACTAATTCACTCACACACTCATTCACTCACTCATTCACTCACTCATTCACTCACTCACTCAATCTTTCACTCACTCATTTACTAACTCATTTACTCACCCACTCATTCACTCACTCACTGATTCACTCTTTCACTCACTTATTTACTCACACATTTACTCACTCATTCACGCATTCACTCACTCTATCACTCACTCATTCACTCACTCATTCACTCACTCACTCAATCAATCACCCATTCACTGACTCACTCATTCACTCACTCACTCACACATTCACTCACTCATTCACTCACTCACTCACACATTCACTCGCTCATTCACTCACTCATTCATTCACTCTATCATTTATGCACTCATTCACTCACTCACTAATTCACTTACTCATTCACTCACTCACTCATTCATCCACTCATTCACTCATTCACTCACTAATTCATTCACACTGTGACTCACTCATTCTTTCACTCACTCATTCACTCATTCACTCACTCATTTACTCACTCACTCACTCATTCACTCACTTACTCTCTCACTAATTCACTCACTCAATCATTCACTCATTCACTCACTCACTCATTTACTCACTCAGCCATTTGCTCACTCATCCATTCATTCATTCACTCACACTCATTCACTCACTCGCTCATTCACACATTCACTCACTCATTCACTCACTCACTTATTCATTCATTCATTCACTCATTCTCTCACTCATTTACTCACTCACCCATTCACTCACTCATTCACTCATCATTCACTTACTCACTCAATTACTCACTCACTCATTCACTCACTCACTGATTTATTCACTCACTCATTCACTCACTTGCTCATTCACTCACTCACTCATTCACCCACTCATGCACTCACTCACTAATTCACTCTCTCACTCACAGATTCACTCACTCAATCACTCACAAAATCAGTCACTCATTCTCTCACTCACTCATTCACTCACTCACTAATTCACTCACTCACTCACTCAATCACTCAATAACTTATTCACCCACTCACTCACTCATTCATTCACTCATTCACGCATTCACTCACTCACTCATTCATTCGCTCTATCATTCATGCACTCACTCACTCACTCATTCAATCACTCACTAACTGATTCATTCACTCATTTACTCACTCAGCCATTCGCTCACTCATCCACTCATTCATTCACTCACATTCATTCACTCACTCACTCCTTCACACATTCACTCACTCATTCACTCACTCACTCACTCACTCACTTATTCATTCATGCATTCACTCATTCTCCCACTCATTTACTCACTCACCCATTCACTCACTCATTCACTCATCATTCACTCACTCACTCATTTACTCTCTCACTCACTTTTTCACTCACTCACTGAGTTATTCACTCACTCATCCACTCACTTGCTCATTCACTCACTCACTCATTCACCCACTCATGCACTCACTCACTCATTTATTCACTCACTCACTCACAAATTCACTCACTCATTCACTAACTCACCCATTCACTCACTCACTAATTCACTCACTCACTCACTCTCTCACTCAATCACTCACTAACTGATTCACTCACTCACTCATTTGTCCACTCACTCACACATTCACTCACTCACTCATCCATTTGCTCTATCATTAATTTATTCCTTAACTCATTCACTCACTCACCCATTCACTCACTCATTCACTCACTGACTAATTCACTCACACACTCATTCACTCACTCATTCACTCACTCATTCACTCACTCACTCAATCTTTCACTCACTCATTTACTAACTCATTTACTCACCCACTCATTCACTCACTCACTGACTCATTCATTCGCTCTATCATTCATGCACTCATTCACTCACTCACTAATTCACTTACTCATTCACTCGTCACTCATTCATCCACTCATTCACTCACTCACTAATTCATTCATACTGTGACTCACTCATTCTTTCATTCACTCACTCACTCACTCATTCATTCACTCACTCATTTACTCACTCACTCACTCACTCAATCACTCACTAACTCATTCACCCACTCACTCACTCATTCATTCACTCACTCACGCATTCACTCACTCACTCATTCATTCGCTTTATCATTCATGCACTCACTCACTCACTCAATCACTCACTAACAGATTCACTCACTCACTCACTCACCCACTCATTCATCCATCCACTCATACATTCACTCACTCACTCATCCATTTGCTCTTTCATTCATTTATTCCTTAACTCATTCACTCACTCACCCATTCACTCACTCATTCACTCACTCACTCATTAATTCACTCACTCATTCGCCCATTCACTCACTCACTCTTTCACTCACTCATTCACTAACTCATTTACTCACTCACTCATTCACTCACTCACTCACACATTCACTCAATCATTCACTCACTCATTCATTCACTCTATCATTCATGCACTCATTCACTCACTCACGAATTCACTTACTCATTCACTCACTCATTCATTCATTCACTCATTCTCCCACTCATTTACTCACTCACCCATTCACTCACTCATTCATTAATCATTCACTCACTCACTCAATCACTCACTCACTCACAGATTTACTCACTCAATCACTTACAAAATCACTCACTCATTCTCTCACTCACTCATTCACTCACACACTCATTCACTCACTCATTCACTCACTCATTCACTCACTCACTCAATCTTTCACTCACTCATTTACTAACTCATTTACTCACTCACTCATTCACTCACTCACTCATTCATTTGCTCTATCATTCATGCACTCATTCACTCACTCACTAATTCACTTACTCATTCACTCAATCACTCACAAAATCAGTCACTCATTCTCTCACTCACTCATTCACTCACTCACTAATTCACTCACTCACTCACTCAATCACTCAATAACTTATTCACCCACTCACTCACTCATTCATTCACTCATTCACGCATTCACTCACTCACTCATTCATTCGCTCTATCATTCATGCACTCACTCACTCACTCATTCAATCACTCACTAACTGATTCATTCACTCATTTACTCACTCAGCCATTCGCTCACTCATCCACTCATTCATTCACTCACATTCATTCACTCACTCACTCCTTCACACATTCACTCACTCATTCACTCACTCACTCACTCACTTATTCATTCATGCATTCACTCATTCTCCCACTCATTTACTCACTCACCCATTCACTCACTCATTCACTCATCATTCACTCACTCACTCATTTACTCTCTCACTCACTTTTTCACTCACTCACTGAGTTATTCACTCACTCATCCACTCACTTGCTCATTCACTCACTCACTCATTCACCCACTCATGCACTCACTCACTCATTTATTCACTCACTCACTCACAAATTCACTCACTCATTCACTAACTCACCCATTCACTCACTCACTAATTCACTCACTCACTCACTCTCTCACTCAATCACTCACTAACTGATTCACTCACTCACTCATTTGTCCACTCACTCACACATTCACTCACTCACTCATCCATTTGCTCTATCATTAATTTATTCCTTAACTCATTCACTCACTCACCCATTCACTCACTCATTCACTCACTGACTAATTCACTCACACACTCATTCACTCACTCATTCACTCACTCATTCACTCACTCACTCAATCTTTCACTCACTCATTTACTAACTCATTTACTCACCCACTCATTCACTCACTCACTGATTCACTCTTTCACTCACTTATTTACTCACACATTTACTCACTCATTCACGCATTCACTCACTCTATCACTCACTCATTCACTCACTCATTCACTCACTCACTCAATCAATCACCCATTCACTGACTCACTCATTCACTCACTCACTCACACATTCACTCACTCATTCACTCACTCACTCACACATTCACTCGCTCATTCACTCACTCATTCATTCACTCTATCATTTATGCACTCATTCACTCACTCACTAATTCACTTACTCATTCACTCACTCACTCATTCATCCACTCATTCACTCATTCACTCACTAATTCATTCACACTGTGACTCACTCATTCTTTCACTCACTCATTCACTCATTCACTCACTCATTTACTCACTCACTCACTCATTCACTCACTTACTCTCTCACTAATTCACTCACTCAATCATTCACTCATTCACTCACTCACTCATTTACTCACTCAGCCATTTGCTCACTCATCCATTCATTCATTCACTCACACTCATTCACTCACTCGCTCATTCACACATTCACTCACTCATTCACTCACTCACTTATTCATTCATTCATTCACTCATTCTCTCACTCATTTACTCACTCACCCATTCACTCACTCATTCACTCATCATTCACTTACTCACTCAATTACTCACTCACTCATTCACTCACTCACTGATTTATTCACTCACTCATTCACTCACTTGCTCATTCACTCACTCACTCATTCACCCACTCATGCACTCACTCACTAATTCACTCTCTCACTCACAGATTCACTCACTCAATCACTCACAAAATCAGTCACTCATTCTCTCACTCACTCATTCACTCACTCACTAATTCACTCACTCACTCACTCAATCACTCAATAACTTATTCACCCACTCACTCACTCATTCATTCACTCATTCACGCATTCACTCACTCACTCATTCATTCGCTCTATCATTCATGCACTCACTCACTCACTCATTCAATCACTCACTAACTGATTCATTCACTCATTTACTCACTCAGCCATTCGCTCACTCATCCACTCATTCATTCACTCACATTCATTCACTCACTCACTCCTTCACACATTCACTCACTCATTCACTCACTCACTCACTCACTCACTTATTCATTCATGCATTCACTCATTCTCCCACTCATTTACTCACTCACCCATTCACTCACTCATTCACTCATCATTCACTCACTCACTCATTTACTCTCTCACTCACTTTTTCACTCACTCACTGAGTTATTCACTCACTCATCCACTCACTTGCTCATTCACTCACTCACTCATTCACCCACTCATGCACTCACTCACTCATTTATTCACTCACTCACTCACAAATTCACTCACTCATTCACTAACTCACCCATTCACTCACTCACTAATTCACTCACTCACTCACTCTCTCACTCAATCACTCACTAACTGATTCACTCACTCACTCATTTGTCCACTCACTCACACATTCACTCACTCACTCATCCATTTGCTCTATCATTAATTTATTCCTTAACTCATTCACTCACTCACCCATTCACTCACTCATTCACTCACTGACTAATTCACTCACACACTCATTCACTCACTCATTCACTCACTCATTCACTCACTCACTCAATCTTTCACTCACTCATTTACTAACTCATTTACTCACCCACTCATTCACTCACTCACTGACTCATTCATTCGCTCTATCATTCATGCACTCATTCACTCACTCACTAATTCACTTACTCATTCACTCGTCACTCATTCATCCACTCATTCACTCACTCACTAATTCATTCATACTGTGACTCACTCATTCTTTCATTCACTCACTCACTCACTCATTCATTCACTCACTCATTTACTCACTCACTCACTCACTCAATCACTCACTAACTCATTCACCCACTCACTCACTCATTCATTCACTCACTCACGCATTCACTCACTCACTCATTCATTCGCTTTATCATTCATGCACTCACTCACTCACTCAATCACTCACTAACAGATTCACTCACTCACTCACTCACCCACTCATTCATCCATCCACTCATACATTCACTCACTCACTCATCCATTTGCTCTTTCATTCATTTATTCCTTAACTCATTCACTCACTCACCCATTCACTCACTCATTCACTCACTCACTCATTAATTCACTCACTCATTCGCCCATTCACTCACTCACTCTTTCACTCACTCATTCACTAACTCATTTACTCACTCACTCATTCACTCACTCACTCACACATTCACTCAATCATTCACTCACTCATTCATTCACTCTATCATTCATGCACTCATTCACTCACTCACGAATTCACTTACTCATTCACTCACTCATTCATTCATTCACTCATTCTCCCACTCATTTACTCACTCACCCATTCACTCACTCATTCATTAATCATTCACTCACTCACTCAATCACTCACTCACTCACAGATTTACTCACTCAATCACTTACAAAATCACTCACTCATTCTCTCACTCACTCATTCACTCACACACTCATTCACTCACTCATTCACTCACTCATTCACTCACTCACTCAATCTTTCACTCACTCATTTACTAACTCATTTACTCACTCACTCATTCACTCACTCACTCATTCATTTGCTCTATCATTCATGCACTCATTCACTCACTCACTAATTCACTTACTCATTCACTCACTCACTCATTCATCCACTCATTCACTCACTCACTCATTCATTCATACTGTGACTCACTCATTCTTTCACTCACTCGCTCATTCACTCACTCACTCATTCACTCACTC
Organism: Pristiophorus japonicus; assembly: GCF_044704955.1. NCBI lineage: Eukaryota > Metazoa > Chordata > Chondrichthyes > Pristiophoridae > Pristiophorus > Pristiophorus japonicus. Next base: position 149,067,096 of record NC_091984.1, on the reverse strand, counting down.
ATTTACTCACTCACTTATTCACTCACTCACTCACGCATTAATTCACTCACTCACTCATTCACGCAATTACTCACTCATCCATTCACTCTATCATACATTAATTTCTTTAAATCATTCACTCACCAATTCACTCACTAATTCACTCACTCATCAATTCACTCACTCACTCATTCACTCACACCTTCACTCACTGATTTACTCTTTCACTCACTTATTTACTCACACATTTACTCACTCATTCACTCATTCACTCACTCTATCACTCACTCATTCACTTACTCATTCACTCACTCACTCAATCAATCACCCATTCACTGACTCACTCATTCACTCACTCACTCACACATTCACTCACTCATTCAATCACTCACTCACACATTCACTCACTCATTCATTCACTCTATCATTCATGCACTCATTCACTCACTCACTAATTCACTTACTCATTCACTCACTCACTCATTCATCCACTCATTCACTCATTCACTAATTAATTAATTCACACTGTGACTCACTCATTCTTTCACTCAATCATTCACTCATTCACTCATTCACTCACTCATTTACTCACTCACTCACTCATTCACTCACTCACTCTCTCACTAATTCACTCACTCAATCATTCACTCATTCACTCACTCACTCATTTACTCACTCAGCCATTTGCTCACTCATCCACTCATTCATTCACTCACACTCATTCACTCACTCGCTCATTCACACATTCACTCACTCATTCACTCACTCACTCACTTATTCATTCATTCATTCACTCATTCTCTCACTCATTTACTCACTCACCCATTCACTCACTCATTCACTCATCATTCACTTACTCACTCAATTACTCACTCACTCACTGATTTATTCACTAACTCATTCACTCACTTGCTCATTCACTCACTCACTCATTCACCCACTCATGCACTCACTCACTAATTCACTCACTCACTCATGAATTCACTCACTCATTCACTAACTCACGCATTCAATCACTCTCTAATTCACTCACTCACTCACTCAATCACTCACTAACTGATTCACTCACTCACTCATTCGTCCACTCACTCACACAGTCACTCACTCACTCATCCATTCACTCTATCATTCATTTATTCCTCAACTCATTCACTCACTCACCCATTCACTCACTCATTCACTCACTGACTAATTCACTCACACACACATTCACTCACTCATTCACTCACTCATTCACTCTTTCACTCACTCATTTACTAACCAATTTACTCACTCACTCATTCACTCACTCACTCACTCATTCATTCGCTCTATCATTCATGCACTCATTCACTCACTCACTAATTCACTTACTCATTCACTCACTCACTCATTCATCCACTCATTCACTCACTCACTAATTCATTCATATGTGACTCACTCATTCTTTCACTCACTCACTCATTCACTCACTCACTCATTCACTCACTAATTTACTCACTCACTTATTCACTCACTCACTCACGCATTAATTCACTCACTCATTCACGCAATCACTCACTCACTCATTCACTCTCTCACTCACAGATTCACTCACTCAATCACTCACAAAATCACTCACTCATTCTCTCACTCACTCATTCACTCACTCACTAATTCACTCACTCACTCACTCACTCAATCAGTCAATAACTTATTCACCACTCACTCATTCATTCACTCACTCACGCATTCACTCACTCACTCATTCATTCGCTCTATCTTTCATGCACTCAATCACTCACTCAACCACACACTCACTGATTCATTCACTCACTCACTCATTAACGCACTCACTGATTCACCCACTCATTTACTCACTCACTTATTCACTCACTCAATCACTCACTCCTTCATTCACTTACTCACTCACTTATTCACTCACTCACTGATTTATTCACTCACTCACTCACTAACTCATCAACTCACTCACTTATTCACTCAATCAACCAATCACTCATTCATTCACTCACTCACTCACTTATTCACTCACTCACTGATTCAACCACTCATTCACTGAATCACTCACTCACTCATTCACTCGCTCATTCAATCACTCTATCATTCATTAATGCATCCACACGCTCATTCACTCACTCACTCCATCACTCATTCATTCACTCACTCAACCACTCATTCATTCATTCACTCAATCATGCATTAATTCATTAACTCATTCACTCACTCACCCATTCACTCACTCATTCACGTACTCACTCATTGAATCACTCATTCACTCACTCACTCATTTACTCACTCACTCATTTACTCACTCACCCATTCACTCACTCATTCAATCAGTCGTTCATTCACAGTATCATTCATTTATTCATTAACTCATTCACTCACTCACCCATTCACTCACTCACTAATTAATTCACGCATTCACTCACTCACTCATTCACTCACTCACTCAGTCACTCATTCACCCACTCATGCACTCACTCACTCATTCACCCACTCATTCACTCGCTCACACACTCATTCACTCACTCACGCATTCACTCTCTCACTCATTCAATCACTCATTCTCTCTCTCATTCACTAACTCACTCGCTCATTCACTCACTCATTCACTCATTGATTCACTTGCTAATTTACTCACCCACTCATTCACTCACTCACTCATTCATTTGCTCTATCATTCATGCACTCATTCACTCACTCACTAATTCACTTACTCATTCACTCACTCACTCACTCATTCACCCACTCATTCAGTCACTCTCAATTCATTCACACTGTCATTCACTCATTCTGTCACTGACTCACTCACTCATTCACTCATTCATTCACTCGCTCATTTACTCACCGACTCATTCACTCACTCACTCATTCATTCGCTCTATCATTCATGCACTCATTCACTCACTCACTAATTCACTTACTCATTCACTCACTCACTCACTCATTCACCCACTCATTCAGTCACTCTCAATTCATTCACACTGTCACTCACTCATTCTGTCACTGACTCACTCACTCATTCACTCACTCATTCACTCACTCACCCATTCACTGTATCATTCATTCATTCATTAAGTCATTCACTCACTCACCAATTTACTCACTCATTAATTCACTCCTTCACACACTCATTCACTCACTTACTCACTCACTCACCCATTCACTCACTCACTCATTCACTATATCATTCATTCATTTATTAACTCATTCACTCACTCACCAATTTACTGACTCATTCATTCACTCCTTCACACACTCATTCACTCACTCGCTCAGTCACTCACTCACTCATTCATTCACTCCTTGACTTACTCATTCAATCACTCACTCAATAACTCATTCACTGATTCATCCACTCATTTACTCACTCACTTATTCACTCACACAATCAATCACTCATTCATTCACACAATCACTTATTCACTCACTCACTGATTCATTCACTCATTCATTCACTCAGTAACTCACTCACTGATTTACCCACTCATTTACTCACTCACTTATTCACTCACTCAATCATTCACTCATTCATTCGCTCACTCAACCACTCACTCACTCATTCACTGTATCATTCATTCATTCATTAACTCAATTATTCACTCAACAATTTACTCACTCATTCATTCACTCCTTCACCCATTCATTCACTAACTCACTCACTTACTCACTCATTCAACCAGTCACTCACTTATGCATTCACTCACTTACTCGCTCAATCACTCACTCACTCATTCATTCACTCCTTCACTTACTCATTCATTCACTCACTCAATAACTCACTCACTGGTTCACCCACTCATTTACTCACTCACTTATTCACTCACACAATCAATCACTCATTCATTCACACACTCACTCACTTATTCATTCACTCACTGATTCATTTACTCATTCACTCACTCAGGAACTCACTCACTGATTCACCCACTCATTTGCTCACTCACATATTCACTCACACAATCATTCACTCAGTCATTCACTCACTCACTCACTTTTTCACTCACTCACTGATTCACCCACTCATGTACGCACTCACTTATTCACTCACTCCATCATTCACTCATTAATTCACTCACTAACCCACTCACTCACTCAATCACTCATTCACGCACTCATTAACTCATTCACTCACTCACTCATTCATTTGCCCTATCATTCATTCATTCATCATTCACTCACTCACTCATTCACTCACTCATTCACTCACTCACTCACTAATTCACTCACTCACTACTTCATTCACTCACTCATTCACTCACTCATTCATTCACTCGCTCATTTACTCACTCACTCATTTACCCACTCATTCACTCACTCACTGATTCACTCACTCATTCACTCACTCACTCACCCATTAACTCACACATCCACTCACTCATTCACTCACTCATTCACTCACATTCATTCATTCACTCATTCATTCATTCACTCACTCACTCATTCACTCACGCATTCACTCATTCACTAATTCACTCACTCACTCACTCATTCACTTATTCACCTACTCACTCATTCAGTCATTCACTCATTCACTCATTTATTCACTCACTCATTCACTCACTTATTCACTCATTCACTCACTTGCTCATTTACTCACTCTGTCATTCACTCACTCACTCATTCACTCACTCACTCATTCCTTCATTCTATCATTCATGCACTCATTCACTCACTCACTAATTCAATTACTCATTTACTCACTAACTCTTTCACCCACTCATTCACTCACTCACAATTCATTCACACTGTCACTCACTCACTCATTCACTCACACACTCATTCACCCACTCATTAATTCACTCACTCATTCACTCACTCATTCATTCACTCACTCATTCACTCACTCACTCATTCACCCACTTATTCACCCACTCACTAATTCACTCACTAATTCACTCACTCACTCATTCGCTCACTCATTCACTCACTCACTCACTCATTCAATCACTCATTCACTCACTCACTCACTTATTCACTCGCTCACTCATTCATTCACTCAGTCACTCATTCACCCACTCATTCACTCACTCACTCATTCACCCACTCCTTCACTCACTCACTAATTCACTCACTCACTCATTCACTCACTTACTCATTCATTCACTCACTCATTCATTCACACTATCATTCATGCACTCATTCACTCACACATCCATTCACTCACTCATTCACTCACTCAATAATTCACTCACTCACTCACTCATTTATTCATTCACTAATTCATTCACTCATTCACTCACTCACTCATTCACCCACTCAATCACTCAGTCACTCATTAAACCACTCATTTACTCACTCACTCGTTCACCCACTCATTCACTCACTCACTAATTCACTCACTCACTCATTCACTCACTCACTCATTCACTCTCTCACTCATTCAGTCACTCATTCTCTCTCTCATTCACTAACTCATTCACTCACTCATTCACTCATTCATTCACTCGCTCAGTTACTCACCCACAAATTTACTCACTCATTCACTCACTCACTCATTTATTCGCTCTATCATTCGTGCACTCATTCACTCACTCACTAATTCACTTACTCATTCACTCACTCACTCACTCATTCACCGACTCATTCACTCACTCTCAATTCATTCAAACTGTCACTCATTCATTCTGTCACTGACTCACTCACACATTCACTCACTCATTCACTCACTCACTCATTCACTGTAACATTCATTCATTCATTAAGTCATTCACTCACTCACCAATTTACTCACTCATTAATTCACTCCTTCACACACTCATTCACTCAATTACTCACTCACTCACCCATTCACTCACTCGCTCATTCACTGTATCATTCATTCATTCATTAACTAATTCACTCACTCACCAATTTACTGACTCATTCATTCACTCCTTCACACAGTCATTCATTCACTTACTCACTCACTCACCCATTCACTCACTCATTCACTCACTCGCTCAGTCACTCACTCACTCATTCATTCACTCCTTGACTTACTCATTCAATCACTCACTCAATAACTCACTCACTGCTTCATCCACTCATTTACTCACTCACTTATTCACTCACACAATCAATCACTCATTCATTCATACACTCACTTATTCACTCACTCACTGATTCATTCACTCATTCATTCACTCAGTAACTCACTCACTGATTTACACACTCATTTACTCACTCACATATTCATTCATTCACTCACTAATTCACTCACTCACTCACTCAATCACTCACTCACTCATTCACTCATTCACTCATTCACTCACTCATTCACTCACTCACTCACTCATTCATTTGCCCTATCATTCATTAATCATTCACTCACTCACTCATTCACTCACTCATTCACTCACTCACTAATTCACTCACTCACTAATTCATTCACACACTCTTTTACTCACTCATTCATTCACTCACTCATTTACTCACTCACTCTTTCACTCACTCACTTTTTTATTCTCTCACTCATTTACCCACTCATTCACTCACTCACTAATTCACTCACTCATTCACTCACTCACCAATTCACTCACTCTTCAACTCACTCATTCACTCACTCATTCACTCACACTCATTCACTCACTCATTCATTCACTCACTCACTAATTCTCTCACAATCACTCACTCACTCATTCACTCTCTCATTCACTCACTCACTAATTCACTCACTCATTCACTCACTCATTCACTCTCTCACTCATTCACTGTATCATTCATTCATTTATTAACTCATTCACTCATTCATCCATTCAATCACTCATTCACTCACTCACTCATTCACTCAATCACTCGCTCATTCACTCACTTGCTCAATCACCCACTCATTCACTCACTCACTCATTCACCCTCTCATTCACTCACTCACTAATTCACTCACTGACTCACTCATTCACACATTCACCCACTCATTCACTCAGTCATTCACTCACTCACTCACTCATTTGCTCACTCATTCACTCACTCACTCATTTACTCACTCACTCATTCACTCTCTCACTCGCTTATTCACTCACTCACTCATTCATGCACTCACTCATTCATTCACACTATCATTCATGCACTCATTCACTCACAAACCCATTCACTCACTCATTCACTCACTCAGTAATTCACTCACTCACTCACTCATTTACTCATTCACTAATTCATTCACTCATTCACTCATTCACTCATTCACTCATTCACCCATTCACCCACTCATTCTGTCACTCACTAATTCACTCAGTCACACATTCACTCACTCTATCATTCATATGTTCATTCACCCACGCATTCACTTAGTCACTCACTCAATAACTCACTCATTTACTCCCTCACTCATTCACTCAATCACTCATTCATAAGCCCATTCATGCACTCAATCGCTCACTCAGTAATTCACTCATTCACTCATGCACTCATTTACTCATTCACTGATTCATTCAATCATTCACTCACTCATTCATTCACTCAGTCACTCATTCACCCACTCATTCACTCACTCACTCATTCACCCACTCATTCACTCACTCACTAATTCACTCACTCACTCATTCACTCACTCACTCACTCACTCATTCACTCACTCATTCACTCACTCATTCTCTCTCTCATTCACTAACTCACTCACTCATTCACTCACTCATTCATTCACTCGCTCATTTACTCACTCACTCATTCACTCACTCATTCGCTCACTCAATCATTCTTTTGCTCTATCATTCATGCACTCATTCAATCACTCACTAATTCACTTACTCATTCACTCACTCACTCACTCATTCACCCACTCATTCACTCACTCTCAATTCATTCACACTGTCATTCACTCATTCTTTCACTGATTCACTCACTCATTCACTCACTCACTCATTCACTCACTCGCTCATTCACTGTATCATTCATTCATTCAGTAACTCATTCACTCACTCACCAATTTACTCACTCATTCATTCACTCCTTCACACACTCATTCACTCACTTACTCACTCACTCACCCATTCACTGACTCATTCACTCACTCGATCACTCACTCACTCATTCATTCACTCACTCACTAATTTACTCACTCACTCACTCATTCACTCACTCATTCACTCATTCATCTACTCACTCATTCAGTCATTCACTCATTCACTCATTTATTCATTCACTCATTCACTCAATTATTCACTCATTCACTCACTTGCTCATTTACTCACTCTGTCATTCACTCACTCACTCATTCACTCACTCACTCATTCCTTCATTCTATCATTCATGCACTCATTCACTCACTCACTAATTCAATTACTCATTTACTCACTAACTCTTTCACCCACTCATTCACTCACTCACAATTCATTCACACTGTCACTCACTCACTCATTCACTCACTCACTCATTCACCCACTCATTAATTCACTCACTCATTCACTCACTCATTCACTCACTCACTCACTAATTCACTCACTCATTAATTCATTCACTCACTCATTCACTCACTCATTCATTCACTCACTCATCCACTCACTCACTCATTCACCCACTAATTCACTCACTTGCTAATTCACTCACTCACTCATTCGCTCACTCACTCATTCACCCACTCATTCACTCACTCATTCACTCACTCACTCACTCATTCAATCACTAATTCACTCACTCACTCATTTACTCACTCACTTATTCACTCGCTCACTCATTCATTCACTCAGTCACTCATTCACCCACTCATTCACTCATTCACTCATTCACCCACTCCTTCACTCACTCACTAATTCAATCACTCACTCACTCATTCACTCACTCACTCATTCATTCACTCACTCATTCATTCACACTATCATTCATGCACTCATTCACTCACACACCCATTCACTCACTCATTCACTCACTCAGTAATTCACTCACTCACTCATCATTTATTCATTCACTAATTCATTCACTCATTCACTCACTCACTCATTCACCCACTCAATCACTCAGTCACTCATTCAACCACTCATTCACTCACTCACTCGTTCACTCACTCACTCATTCACTCTCTCACTCATTCAGTCACTCATTCTCTCTCTCATTCACTAACTCACTCACTCATTCACTCACTCATTCACTCACTCATTCACTCATTCATTCACTCACTCAGTTACTCACCCACAAATTTACTCACTCATTCACTCACTCACTCATTCATTCGCTCTATCATTTGTGCACTCATTCACTCACTCACTAATTCACTTACTCATTCTCTCACTCACTCACTCATTCACCCAATCATTCAGTCACTCTCAATTCATTCACACTGTCGCTCACTCATTCTGTCACTGACTCACTCAGACAATAACTCACTCATTCACTCACTTGCTCATTCACTGTATCATTCATTAATTCATTAACTAATTCACTCACTCACCAATTTACTGACTCATTCATTCACTCCTTCACACACTCATTCATTCACTTACTCACTCACTCACCCATTCACTCACTCATTCACTCACTCGCTCAGTCACTCAATCACTCATTCATTCACTCCTTGACTTACTCATTCAATCACTCACTCAATAACTCACTCACTGATTCATCCACTCATTTACTCACTCACTTATTCACTCACACAATCAATCACTCATTCATTCATACACTCACTTATTCACTCACTCACTCATTCACTCACTCACTCATTCATTCACTCACTCATTCATTCACACTATCATTCATGCACTCATTCACTCACACACCCATTCACTCACTCATTCACTCACTCAGTAATTCACTCACTCACTCATCATTTATTCATTCACTAATTCATTCACTCATTCACTCACTCACTCATTCACCCACTCAATCACTCAGTCACTCATTCAACCACTCATTCACTCACTCACTCGTTCACTCACTCACTCATTCACTCTCTCACTCATTCAGTCACTCATTCTCTCTCTCATTCACTAACTCACTCACTCATTCACTCACTCATTCACTCATTCATTCACTCACTCAGTTACTCACCCACAAATTTACTCACTCATTCACTCACTCACTCATTCATTCGCTCTATCATTCATGCACTCATTCACTCACTCACTAATTCACTTACTCATTCTCTCACTCACTCACTCATTCACCCAATCATTCAGTCACTCTCAATTCATTCACACTGTCGCTCACTCATTCTGTCACTGACTCACTCACACAATAACTCACTCATTCACTCACTCGCTCATTCACTGTATCATTCATTAATTCATTAACTAATTCACTCATTCACCAATTTACTGACTCATTCATTCACTCCTTCACACACTCACTCATTCACTTACTCACTCACTCACCCATTCACTCACTCATTCACTCACTCTCTCAGTCACTCAATCACTCATTCATTCACTCCTTGACTTACTCATTCAATCACTCACTCAATAACTCACTCACTGATTCATCCACTCATTTACTCACTCACTTATTCACTCACACAATCAATCACTCATTCATTCATACACTCACTTATTCACTCACTCACTGATTCATTCACTCATTCATTCACTCAGTAACTCACTCACTGATTTACCCACTCATTTACTCACTCACATATTCATTCATTCACTCATTCACTCACTGAATTACTCACTCACTCACCCACTCAATCACTCACTCACTCATTCACTCACTCACTCATTCACTCACTCATTCACTCACTCACTCATTCATTTGCCCTATCATTCATTCATTAATCATTCACTCACTCACTCATTCCCTCACTCATTCACTCACTCACTAATTCACTCACTCACTATCTCATTCTCTCACTCATTTAGCCACTCATTCATTCACTCACTAATTCACTCACTCATTCACTCACTCACCCATTCACTCACTCATCCACTCACTCATTCACTCACTAATTCACTCACACTCATTCACTCACTCACTCATTCATTCACTCACTCACTAATTCTCTCACTCAATCACTCAATCACTCATTCACTCTCTCATTCACTCACTCACTAATTCACTCACTCATTCACTCTCTCACTCATTCACTCACTCACTCATTCACTCAATCACTCGCTCATTCACTCAATCACTCACTCACTCATTCATTCACTCACTCACTAATTCACTCACTCACTCACTCAGTCACTCAATTACTCACTCACTCATTCACTCACTCACTCATCCACTCACTCATTCACTCACTCACTCATTCATTTGCCCTATCATTCATTCCTTCATCATTCACTCACTCATTCACTCACTCATTCACTCACTCACTAATTCGCTCACTCACTATCTCATTCTCTCACTCATTTACCCACTCATTTATTCACTCACTAATTCACTCACTCATTCACTCACTCACCCATTCACTCACTCATCCACTCACTCATTCACTCACTCATTCACTCACACTCATTCACTCACTCACTCATTCATTCACTCACTCACTAATTCTCTCACTCAATCACTCTCTCACTCATTCACTGTATCATTCATTCATTTATTAACTAATTCACTCATTCATCCATTCACTCACTCATTCACTCACTCACTCATTCACTCAATCGCTCGCTCATTCACTCACTCGCTCCAGCACTCACTCATTCACTCACTCACTCATTCACCCACTCATTCACTCACTCACTCATTCATCCACTCATTCACTCAATCACTAATTCACTCACTCACTCATTCACTCACTCATTCATTCACTCACTCATTCGTTTGCACTATCATTCATGCATTAATTCACTCACTCAGCCATTCACTCACTCATCCACCCACTCACTAATACACTCACTCACTTACTCATTTACTCACTCACTAATTCAGTCACTCAATCACTCACTCACTCATTCACCCATTCATTCACTCACTCACTAATTCACTCAGTCACACATTCACTCACTCTATCATTCATTCATTCACTCATGCTTTCACTCATTCACTCTCTCATTCACACATTAATGCACTCACTCATTCACTCACTCACTCATTCATCCACTTATTTTGCTCACTCACATATTCACTCACTCACTCATTCACTCACTCACTCACTCAATCACTCACTAATTAATTCACTCACTCAATCACTCATTCACTCACTCTCTCATTCACCCACTCATTCACTCACTCACTCATTCACTCACTCATTCACTCACTCACTCATTCATTCTCTCACTCACTCACTCACTCACTAATTCACTCACTCATTTACTCTCTCACTCATTCACTGTATCATTCATTCATTTATTAACTAATTCACTCATTCATTCACTCACTCATTCACTCACTCACTCATTCACTCAATCGCTCGCTCATTCACTCACTCGCTCCAGCACTCACTCATTCACTCACTCACTCATTCACCCACTCATTCACTCACTCACTCATTCATCCATTCATTCACTCAATCACTAATTCACTCACTCACTCATTCACTCACTCATTCATTCACTCACTCATTCGTTTGCACTATCATTCATGCATTAATTCACTCACTCAGCCATTCACTCACTCATCCACCCACTCACTAATACACTCACTCACTTACTCATTTACTGACTCACTAATTCAGTCACTCAATCACTCACTCACTCATTCACCCATTCATTCACTCACTCACTAATTCACTCAGTCACACATTCACTCACTCTATCATTCATTCATTCACTCATGCTTTCACTCATTCACTCATTTACCCATTCACTCTCTCATTCACACATTAATGCACTCACTCATTCACTCACTCACTCATTCATCCACTTATTTTGCTCACTCACATATTCACTCACTCACTCATTCACTCCCTTACTCACTCATTCATTCGCTCTATCATTAATGCATTAACTCATTCACTCACTCACCCATTCACTCACTCCTTCACTCATTCACTTATTCACTCACTCACTCACTCAATCACTCACTAATTAATTCACTCACTCAATCACTCATTCACTCACTCTCTCATTCACCCACTCATTCACTCACTCACTAATTCACTCACTCACTCATTCATTCAATCACTCCCTCACTCACTCATTCATTCACTCTATCATTCATGCACTATCATTCATTCATTCATTCACTCATCCACTAATTCACCCAGTCACTCATTCATTCAGTCACTCCTTCACTCACTCATCTATTCACTCAATCACTCATGCACTCACACATTCACTCACTCACTCATTCTGTCACTCACTCATTCATTCACTCATTCATTCACTCACTCACTCACTCACTCACTCATTCACTCATTCACTCACTCATTCGCTAATTCATTCACTCACTCTTTCACTCAGACACACATTCACCCACTCATTCACTCACTCACTAATTCACTCACTCACTCCTTCATTCACTCACTCACTCACTCATTCACTCACGCACTCATTCATTCGCTCTATAATTCATCCACTCATTCACTCACTCACTAATTGACTTACTCGTTCACTCACTCACTCATTGACGCACTGATTCACTCACTCACTAATTCATTCACAATGTCACTCACTCATTCTTTCACTCACTCACTCATTCACTCACTCACTTATTCACTCACTCATTCTCTCATTCACTCATTCACTCACTAACTCATTCACTCACTCACTCGCTCATCAATTCACTCTATCATTAACCCATTCACTCACCCATTCACTCACTAATTCACTCACTCACTAATTCACTCACTCACTCATTCACTCTCTTATTCACTCACTCATTCATGCACTGACTCATTTACTCACTCACTCACTCACTCGCTCATTCACTCACTCATTCAGTCAGCCACTCATTCATTCGCTCACTAATTCACTCAATCATTCACTCACTCACTCACTCATTCATTCAATCACCCCCTCACTCACTCATTCATTCACTCTATCTTTCATGCACTATCATTTGATCATGCATTCACTCATCCACTAACGCACCCAGTCACTCATTCATTCAGTCACTCCTTCACTCACTCATTCACTCACTCATCTATTCACTCATTCACTCATGCACTCACTCATTCACTCACTCACTAATTCATCCACACAGTCACTCACTCATTCTTTCACTCACTCACTCACTCATTCACCCACTCATTTACTCACTCGCTTATTCACTCACTCACGCATTCATTCACTCACTCACTCATTCATTTGCTCTATCATTCATTAATTCACTCACTCATTCATAGTCACTCACTCATTCACTCACTCAATCACTCATTCATTCACTCACTCACTCATTCACTCACTCACTCACTCATTCATTCATTCAATCACTCCCTCACTCACTCATTCATTCACTCTATCATTCATGCACTATCATTCGTTCATTCATTCACTCATCCACTAACTCACCCAGTCACTCATTCATTCAGTCACTCCTTCACTCACTCATCTATACACTCATGCACTCACACATTCACTCACTCACTCATTCAGTCACTCACTCATTCATTCACTCATTCATTCACTCACTCTTTCACTCACACACACATTCACCCACTCATTCACTCACTCACTAATTCACTCACTCACTCCTTCATTCACTCACTCACTAACTCATTCACTCACGCACTCATTCATTCGCTCTATCATTCATCTACTCACTCACTAATTGACTTACTCATTCACTCACTCACTCATTGAGGCACTGATTCACTCACTCACTAATTCATTCACAATGTCACTCACTCATTCTTTCACTCACTCACTCATTCACTCATTCACTTATTCACTCACTCATTCTCTCATTCACTCATTCACTCACTAACTCATTCACTCAATCACTCACTCATCAATTCGCTCTATCATTAACCCATTCACTCACCCATTCACTCACTAATTCACTCACTCACTAATTCACTAACTCACTCATTCACTCTCTTATTCACTCACTCATGCATGCACTGACTCATTTACTCACTCACTCACTCACTCGCTCATTCACTCACTCATTCAGTCAGCCACTCATTCATTCACTCACTAATTCACTCACTCATTCACTCACTCACTCACTCATTTATTCAATCACCCCCTCACTCACTCATTCATTCACTCTATCATTCATGCACTATCATTTGATCATTCATTCACTCATCCACGAACACACCCAGTGACTCATTCATTCAGTCACTCCTTCACTCACTCATTCACTCACTCATCTATTCACTCATTCACTCATGCACTCACTAATTATCTCACTCACTCCTTCATTCACTCACTCACTCACTCATTCACTCACGCACTCATTCATTCACTCTATAATTCATCCACTCATTCACTCACTCACTAATTGACTTACTCATTCACTCACTCACTCATTGAGGCACTGATTCACTCACTCACTAATTCATTCACAATGTCACTCACTCATTCTTTCACTCACTAACTCATTCACTCACTCACTTATTCACTCACTCATTCTCTCATTCACTCGTTCACTCACTAACTCATTCACTCAGTCACTCACTCATCAATTCGCTCTATCATTAACCCATTCACTCACCCATTCACTCACTAATTCACTCACTCACTCATTCACTCTCTTATTCACTCACTCATTGATGCACTGACTCATTTACTCACTCACTCACTCACTCACTCATTCACTCACTCACTCACTCAGTCAGCCACTCATTCATTCGCTCACTAATTCACTCACTCATTCACTCACTCACTCACTCACTCACTCATTCATTCAGTCACTCCTTCACTCACTCATTCACTCACTCATCTATTCACTCATTCACTCATGCACTCACTAATTATCTCGCGCACTCATTCATTCGCTCTATAATTCATCCACTCATTCACTCACTCACTAATTGACTTACTCATTCACTCAATCACTCATTGAGGCACTGATTCACTCACTCACTAATTCATTCACAATGTCACTCACTCATTCTTTCACTCACTCACTCATTCACTCACTCACTCATTCTCTCATTCACTCGTTCACTCACTAACTCATTCACTCACTTATTCACTCACTCATTCATGCACTGACTCATTTACTCACTCACTCACTCACTCACTCATTCACTCACTCACTCATTCACTCACTCACTCACTCATTCATTCAATCACCCCCTCACACTCATTCATTCACTCTATCATTCATGCACTATCATTTGATCATTCATTCACTCATCCACTAACGCAGCCAGTCACTCAGTCATTCAGTCACTCCTTCACTCACTCATTCACTCACTCATCTATTCACTCATTCACTCATGCACTCACTCATTCACTCACTCACTAATTCATCCACACAGTCACTCACTCATTCTTTCACTCACTCACTCACTCATTCACCCACTCATTTACTCACTCGCTTATTCACTCACTCACGCATTCATTCACTCACTCACTCATTCATTTGCTCTATCATTCATTAATTCTTTAACTCATTCAATCACTCACCCATTCACTCACTCATACATCCACTCCTTCACTCACTCATTCTCTCACTCACTCACTCACACATTCACTCACTCATTTACAGTCACTCACTCATTCACTCACTCACTCACTTATTAACTCACTCACTGAATCACCCACTCATTTACTCACTCACTTATTCACTCACAATCAATCACTCATTCAATCACTCACTCACTCATTCACTCACTCACTGACTCACTCATTCATTCAATCACTCCCTCACTCACTCATTCATTCACTCTATCATTCATGCACTATCATTCGTTCATTCATTCACTCATCCACTAACTCACCCAGTCACTCATTCATTCAGTCACTCCTTCACTCACTCATCTATTCACTCATTCACTCATGCACTCACACATTCACTCACTCACTCATTCAGTCACTCACTCATTCATTCACTCATTCATTCACTCACTCTCTCACTCATTCACTCTTTCACTCACTCATTCACTAATTCATTCTATTTTATCTGGGACTCGCCTGCCGCGTAGAGCGCTTGCATTGTGAGTCTCGTGTCTGGCATGCAGACAATGTGGCCTGCCCAACGGAGCTGATCAAGTGTGGCCAGTGCTTCGATGTTGAGGATGTTGGCCTGGCCGAGGATGTTGGGAAAGACTAGCATATAACCCCCTGAGTTAGACGGGGGCGAAATTGTTCCCTTTTTTATAGCCCTGTTAGCGCCTCTGCGGGTATCGGTGGCAACACCGCCCCCTGGCGGAACGACTCTATGCCCCGTTAACGCTTCCAGGAGGCGTTGACGCCGGGCGCAAATGTCACAAACTTTTCCCTCAAAGCATTTGTGAGAAGGAAAACAGGAAAAGTATTTACAGATAGTTCTGTTTTTATTTAAAAAGAACGAAAAGTTTCTGAAAGTGTGTGAACAGCAGGAATCTTTAGTTTGGAGTTGGGGAGTGTGCGGGCGGGTTTGGGAACCCGATGTTGTGAGCAGCGCATTCTTCAGGGCGACCTTTTACTTGACGGCTCCAATTAAACCAGTCAGCGGGTCTCCCCGCCCAATTAAATGGAGTGGGTCTGATGATGTCATTGACAGCTCGTTTCCAGTGCCGATATTTAAAGCAGCCTTGCGCACATCTGATGTGAAATTGATGCAGGAATGTTCAAGGTGATTTCCAGAGATGTGAAAGCATTATGAAGCTGCTAGAGGTGTGCGTCATGGATACACAAAGGCAGAGGGCCACACCGAGAGTTAGGTAAGCCTTCCTAGATGTTCTGGAGCAGGCAGCCAGAGCAAGCAGGGAGGTCCTCTTCCCTGGTGATCGGCCCAAAGGACCACCCAAAGATACAAATAGAGCGTGGCTGGAAATTGCAAAGGCAAAGATAGGCTTGGATTTATAGCGCCTTTCGCGACCACTGGACATTTCAAATGCAGCAGCCAATTGGTGCACAAGTAAGCTCCATGACCTGATAATCTGGGTTATTTTGGTTATGTTGATTGAGGGATAAATATTGGCCAGAATGCCAGGGATAACTCCCCTGCTCTTCTTCGAAATAGTGCCATGGGATCTTTTTAGTCCACTTGAGAGGGCAGAAGGGGCCTCGGTTTAATGTCTCATCAGAAAGACGGCACCTCCGACAGTGCAGCACTTCCTCAGCACTGCACTGGGATTGCCAGCCTAGATTTTTTTGACCTGAAGTTCCTGGAGTGGGACTTGAACCCGCAACCTGCTGACTCAGACGTGAGAGTGCTACCTGCTGAGCCACGGCTGACAGAGGAGATCAGCAGCAGGAATGTGGTCAGGACAACCTGGATCCAGTGCAGGAAAAGATTCAATGATCGCGTGAAGTCAGGAAAGGTGTGTACAAAGCCACTCTCGCCGACATCCTGTTAACACACCCCATCACTCTGCCTTCCCACACCTACCCTTGCACATCATTCCTCACACTGTCCTACCTTCTGGGTCCACCCATGCCTATGGTACATACTCACATCCCCATCTGACTACCCACCCTCACACTCACTCTCAACCTAATGCAATCATAGCAAGTAACAACACGGAAGGAAGCCATTTGGCATTGGCAGCCCACTCCCTCATAGTCTCCCTCGACAGATGTAACATAGAAACATAGAAACATAGAAAATAGGTGCAGGAGTAGGCCATTCGGCCCTTTGAGCCTGCACTGCCATTCAATGAGTTCATGGCTGAACATGCAACTTCAGTACCCCATTCCTGCTTTCTTGCCATACCCCTTGATCCCCCGAGTAGTAAGGACAACATCTAACTCCTTTTTGAATATGTTTAGTGAATTGGCCTCAACAACTTTCTGTGGTAGAGAATTCCACATGTTCACCACTCTCTGGGTGAAGAAGATTCTCCTCTTCTCGGTCCTAAATGGTTTACCCCTTATCCTTAGACTGTGACTCCTGGTTCTGGACTTCCCCAACATTGGGAACATTCTTCCTGCGTCTAACCTGTTTAAACCCGTCAGAATTGTAAACATTTCTATGAGATTCCCTCTCATTCTTCTGAACTCCAGTGAATACAAGCCCAGTTGATCCAGTCTTTCTTGATATGTCAGTCCCACCATGCCGGGAATCAGTCTGGTGAACCTTCGCTGCACTCCCTCAATAGCAAGAATGTCCTTCCTCAAGTTAGGAGACCAAAACTATACACAATACTCCAGGTGTAACCCATCCATTGCTTATACTACTTCCATCACTCTCACTCAAATTCTCCTCTTTCCCTCCGTGCAGGAGAAGAGAGCTCAGACATTAGGGCGAGGGAGAGAACTGGAGGCGGATCTACAGTAATCACAGAGGAGGCAGCCCTGGATATTCTGGGAACTCAGGAGATGCTGGAGGTGGGAGATGGAGAGAGGGGGACCTCCCAGAAACCTGGTGACAGAATGACATTTCACACAGCCACATGAGATACAGCAGTCCCTCATATGGTGACTGATGTCAGCAGCCAGTGAATGTTCATCATGTGAACAATGATAATTTTACCCATTCTTAATATAACACTTCTAATTCATCTCTTTACTGTCCCACAGGCCCATCAACTGCCTCCCCCGCCTCCCTGTCCCACTATCTAGCCCGAGGAGGAAGTCAACTCCTCCAAGCAGCTTCCAGCCACTGAGGGCGCAGCATCACCAGACTCAAGTGCCCCCAGCACTCATTCGTTCATTCATTCACTCATCCACTAACTCACCCAGTCACTCATTCATTCAGTCACTCCTTCACTCACTCATCTATTCACTCATTCACTCATGCACTCACACATTCACTCACTCACTCATTCAGTCACTCACTCATTCATTCACTCATTCATTCACTCACTCTCTCACTCATTCACTCTTTCACTCACTCATTCACTAATTCATTCACTCACTCATTCACTAATTCATTCACTCACTCTTTCACTCACACACACATTCACCCACTCATTCACTCATTCACTAATTCACTCACTCACTCCTTCATTCACTCACTCACTAACTCATTCACTCACGCACTCATTCATTCACAATGTCACTCACTCATTCTTTCACTCACTCACTCATTCACTCACTCACTTATTCACTCACTCATTCTCTCATTC